>NC_135869.1:5788961-5936461 GCF_031162955.1 Sander vitreus | reverse complement strand
TTAAGGTCAGGAGGAAAAAGGGACAGGGTAATGTCCTGCTGTTTAGGGGGAGCAACAGGAAAGGGAAATACCTTTAGGAGGTTTACAAGTTTAACACTGACAATGATAAGTGCTATGAGTACATTTTGTAAGTTATGTCAAGGTAACATCATAATAAATATATAGCAGTATATCAGTTGGGGGCTCCAGACAGTTGCCTACCTTGCCTTATGGTAACATCCACTCCTAAAAATACATACATATTGATGCTTTGAAGAGAGACACAGTGAGTGTTGAGGCCATGTATGCTTGGAGGTTCACCCACTTGATATGCGAACTCCGCGACTGCCGATGTGCTCCTTCCCACCCAGAGATCAATACATGACTGGGAGCAGAAGACAAACTTTACCCCAGGCAGGTGCATAATCGATAGCCATGTGGGTTCTTGCTAATTAAACTGCCACATTAATATATCTCTCACTGAAAGCTACCTGTGGACAAGAAGGTCAGAGGAGAGGTTGGAAGGGGGAGATGATGAGATCAGATGGGAACAGGAAGAGAGGGGAAAGAGCTGAAGAGAAAGAGATGGACGAAAGGCCCGAGGGAGACCGTGTCAGGAAAAGTAGTGATTTTTCTAATCTGATTAATTGGGGTGTGAATCACCAGAGGCCTCACGATACCATATAATCATGATACTTATGTCACAATACAAGAGATGTTCGGATGTTGTTCGGATTTTGTTCGATACCAGTATCGGTATTGGCTCCGATACTGCCTAAAACGCTGGTATCGGGAAGTACTGGAGTTTATGCACCGATCAGATACCACGTAATAAAGCCCTAAAGAAAATCTACGTTGAAGTAGTTTATTTATGTTCTTTGTCCGTTACAACTGACTGTCAAACTGGATAATAAAAGAAAGTTCTGTGGCGTTCATTGTTTGTGTTTGTTCATGTTTCACAAAGAGTTTAACCTGAGCCAGAGCGACAACAAAGATAGAAATAATATCATATCCATACAGGGATAGTAGTATACAGTTGTTAAAACATAATTAAATATATGACACACTGGTATCAGATCAGCACTCGGTATCGGCCGATACGCAAGTTCAGGTATCAGAATCGGTATCGGGAAGCAATAAATAGTATCGGGCCATCTCTACACAATACCATATTATTGCGATTATTACACTTTTTACCTTTTTGTCCAACTTCTAATTTTTGTATGTCCCCAAAAGGAAACTTTGTCGACTCACTTCAATTTCATTGCTGCAAAATGGGATTGTCAAGCAGACAAAGTGACCAACACATATATAATAATAGATCGATACTTGGCGTCTGTATATGGATACAGTATTGCAGCGGAAAATATCACGATACTATGCCGTATCGACCCCTACTTATTAATAACAATTATACACCAAAGTACAGGTTCATGACTAAACAAAGGTAATGCGACTAAGGCGGAATAATAAAATACCTTGAATGGCAACTTGGTTATCTTTTTTCCCCCTACAAATGTTTACAGTGCATCTCACAGCTCATTTTTCTTTCTTATGTCGTGGTTCATCTTATTTAAGACCCGAACACTGTAAAAAGACCAATTCATGTTGTATGGCATAAACAAGAATCACAGGTTATTAGGATTTAAATAAAACATCATCAGCATTCATTCAGTTTAGGTCTCTCCCCTAAACCACAGTCAGAATCTTTAGCTGTGATTCATTATTATTTATTCTGCTCTTATAACACTGCAATATATTTCTTGTCCTGCCTATGCACCACCTGTCTATACTTAAATATCACATTGCACTTTTCTGCTTTTTTGCACTTCTAGTTGGACGCAAACTGCATTTCGTTGTCTTTGTACTTGTACTCTGCACAATCACAATAAAGTTTAATCTAATCTAATTACAAAGTGAGAAGGTTGTGTCAACTTGTCTATTTATTTGTGGAATACGGGACGCCAAATGACTCCAGACTTTTTTACACTATTAAATTTCATGATCAGTTAAATTAACTCAACTATGCAACTAGCTCAGCTGTTGTGTTCACTGTTGCTGGTCGACACGAGCATCAACCTGTGCATCAACCACGTTTCTGTCTATTTCTGTACGGGTATAAATAAATTGGCAGACTGGCAGGTCTGTGGTAATGTCAAAAAAAATGCAGACTTGATGTTCACATAATTCAACCCGGGCTGAATCTGCTGGATGACGAGAAGTGCTGAGTGAGGTGAACAAGGAGAAAGAAAGAGGGAAAGGATTAGAAACTGAGAAAGCCACAGCCTTGCAAACAGGGAGAGAATACAGTGAATGCTGCATGGCAGAGAAGGAGGGACAGACCGAGAGAAAGGAAAAAGTGGGAGACGGATGGGGAAAGCGAGCAGGAGTGGGGCTGGTGGATTAGTGCCGAGCAGGTGGGGCAGCAGAGGAGGCATTCATATGTTATTTATTGATGAGGGATAGAATATGCGGACGGAGCAGAGTGTAGGCGAGGCAAAGCCTGCGTGGCGTGGAAGTCCCTTACGCTAGCAGTATGCGCCTTTCCATTTACGCACATCATGCATACTAATACGCTCACGTACACACCCACCCACACATGCCAACCTCCCATTCCTTCCAGCCTTTCCTCTCTTACTCTGCTTACTTTTTCCTTTCACACAGCGTTTGCAGGAGCACGTCTGGATCTTGGCCTACAAACTGCATTTGTCAGAGCATGGGCATGTGAAACAGTGGGGCATTTCTTCTACATATGAATAGTTTGACATTTTGGAAAATCCGCTTATTTGCTTCCTTGCCAAGAGTAAGTGCCAGCGTCATGTAGCACAGGGACACTGCTAACATGACTCTCTCCAAAGTTCAAAAATACACCTACGGACACTCTCCAGCTCACATGTATCTCATTTGTTTGTTACATTCACAAATGTACTGTGAGGACCCTGGGGTTGTCCTTTGCTGGTCTGTTTTGGTGTGTGTGTGTGTGTGTGTGTGTGTGTGTGTGTGTGTGTGTGTACCTTTTGCTTGTGTTCCAGGGTGACTGTAGGCAGAGTCAAGGCCAGGGTCATCAGAGGAGATGTGGCTCACCTGTCAACGGGTTTCGTATAATATCGTACGAAAACTTATGCACAACAATTTGTATGATATCCTAAAAAATTACGGTGACCGCCGGCCGATCACGTGACAACCGGTTACATGACAGTTTAGCGGTCTTTACAGTTAAATTTAGCCGAGAAAAGGTGACTGTCAGCCGGGTACAGATCCTGGTCGTTTCAGCAGGTAACCAGTGAAGGGAGGCAAGAACAGGTGTAACGTGATCTCGTTTCCGAGTTCCGGTAAGGAGCCGAGCGACAGCATTTTGAACCATTTGTAATCTTGAGAGGGAGGCCTGGTTGATACCTACATATAAAGCATTACAGTAATCCAGGCGAGTTGTAATAAAAGCATGTATAACCCTCTCAAAATCTGTGAAAGATAAAAATGGCTTCAGTTTGGTAAGCAGCCTGAGTTGAAAGAAACTAGCTTTTACAACGGAGTTGATCTGCTTCTCTAGTTGAAACTCACTGTCCATTTTAACACCAAGGTTAGTTACCGTGGACTTGACATAGGGTGTCAGAGGACAAAGGTCCCAGGTTAACCTTGTATAAGAACAAGGAGAGATGCATTGTGCCAGGTTGTAGCACAAGTGCTATTTTCCGCCCGTAGTCCCTTGGCAGGTCAGTAGCACAATAAAAAGTCCATGCAAGTGAAATACAAAACATTAAAATATACAATTTTACAACCACAGTCACACCTCATTTAAAATTAAAACTATCATGTGCTCAACTGTTCCCCCTTCCTAAATTTCTGTAATTTAAAATATTGTACTTAGTGATTATTTTGCAGTGGTGATATTGATGTGTTTTTTTGTCATGATCTTAAGGGCTGTTTAATATAATGATTCAAGTGGTCTCAAGGCTGTCTTACCTGTTTGAGACTAACTTGTCATGCGATACAAAAAGTGTGGAACAATCATTACACTTAAGTAGGTATTTGATGCCTCAATGGTAAGAGAGTTTCTTATATGTCTGAAATTTATAAGGTTCAATTTCAGTGTACTACTCAGGTTTTTAACATGTTTTTTAAAGGTAAGAGTTGGGTCCAGGGTAACAGCCAAATATTTGAATTTGTCCACATTTTTAATTGTATGCCCATTTACTAAGACCTCAGGACATTCCTTAAGTTTAAGGTGACGAGGAAAAGCCCAATGGGCAATTAAACCAGCCCAAAAACCAGAACTCAAAATATGCCCCTGCCAAAATATATACAATGCCTTTAAAGTCCAACAGCATTAATATAATTGCCAAATGTTTTGTAATATATACAAAGTAACACCAATTGTTTAGCGTGCCAGCATTAAAAGCAGTTTTTCTGTTAGCATTTTTGTTTACCTTTCATAACATTTACTCACAATACATATATGTGTGTGTGTGTGTGTGTGTGTGTGTGTGTGTGTGTCTGCGTGTCTGTGTATGTTGTTTTTGGTATATTTCTTCCTGTACTTTGCCCACTTCCGGGTTGTTATTTATTCCAGGGCTGCTAGCTAGCTAGCTGAGTTTAGCTGTTAACTTATGCTGCGTTCCAGACACAATTTTTAGCCCGTAAGTTACGACTTCAAGTCACGACTTGGTAGCATTCCAGGCAAAGTCACGACAAACCCTTCTAGCTAGCGTTAGCTAGCGCTAGCTGATACTAGTCGGCAACATATTTTGGGCTTCACTTAATAAACATAACCTGTAGTAGTACACAATCGTATGTGTATTGTTTTGATTACAATGTGCAGAATTACTTTACGTTGCCTATTTATGTATATTTATTTCTATTCCTCACTGTTAATCACCGGCGTCTGTACAGCATCAACAGGGGTCGACATTGTTGTTTATGTGTGTGTGTGTGACGTCTAAACTGTAACTGGGAGTACAACGATCTGGTACGAGTTCACGAGTAGTAAGTTACGGGTTTGACTGCCGTTCCAGGGCACTTTCACGGGTAGAAGGTTGTGAATACATGAGTTACGGGTTGCCTGGAAGTAACGTAGTCTGCTGTCCTCTGTAGTCTGCTAATTGTTAACTCAGATTCCTTCTTTAGTAGTCTAATTGAAGTCCGTTTGTTTCCTTTGCTAGAGAGGCCAGGCGCCAGTGTCGCCACTTCAAAAGTAAAAAAAAAAAAACACACCACCGGCCCCCTTAAGTAGCACTCCTGGGACACGAACACCAGTTTCCATGAGGAATTCTAAGTAATGACATAATAACAAAACTGTCGGTGCATCCACATGATACAAGCCTTCCAAGACCGCGCACCCCCCCACGGAGAATAAAAAAAAACATGATGGACTCTTCAGAAGAGGTAATTATCTTCACTCGAGTTTCTGCCCGCGAAAGTCACCGGACGCCACAATCTTCTGAACATAGACATACTGAGAAATACAGAGAGAGTCGTGTGGAGCTGATAGTCTTTAATTAGCTTTGTAGCAACTCATTTGGCAATGGCTTGAATGTAACGGATGTTCATTAATATCAAAACGTTACGCACTAAAGCTTTAAGAGGTGCTGGTATGTGTATTTTTAAACTGAAAACAGAGCAAGTTCAGTTTCAAAGCTCTTCCAGATGGTTATTTGCATGTACTGTTGGTATGAATTGAGTTACCACCGGAATACGTCCAGTCTTAAATACTATTTTTTTTTTTTATCCCACTTAGTAGACGGAGATGTTTTTGGGAGCCTTTTATTTTCTCACGTGAGGTTAGACACAATATATTGTTACTTTACATTGTTGCATTTAGCTGACCAGCGTACAATGTGTCTGTTGCTGTAATGCACGAGCTCCATTGTTTTGTTTTGAGATGCTTAAAAAAAATGTGATGTTTAGTTAACCTTTCCAAGTGTAAAGTGGGACACTACATTGTGTTAGTACCACCAAGTAATGTTCCATTCAGGTCAATGTGCCCGTCTGTTGTTGCTTGATGGGCTTGAGTTTGCCATATTATGCTTTCAGCAGATTTTCTGACTGAGCATGCAGTACCTTTGAGGTTATTCTGGAGAACATTCTGGACATGTTCCAAAACATTGTTTTGGATTGTTGCAATAATAAACATTTGCATAAAGCGAGCATATTTGTCCGCTCCCATGTTGATAAGAGCATTAAAAGCTTGAAAAATATCCATTTTAAAGTACATTTAGAACATAAAAGAAGGTGCGATTAATTTGCGATTAATTGCGAGTTAACTATTAACAATCATGCGATCAATTGCAAATATATATTTGAATCGATTGACAGCCCTAAAATAAATGAAACGACTATTGTTAAAAAAAGAAATTGCCATCATAAATAGTACCAAAAATTGGATCTGGTATAATCCCAGTCCTGCAGAGTAAAGTGTGCTGCAAATGCACAGCTGCAGTGAAAATGGGTCAGGATTTAATGAACTAAGAGAGAGTCTGACTTGTGACTTGTAACTGTAAAACATGTTTAACTACAGTTTAGATCAATTTATAGACAGGAGTTTATCTTTCACTGCCAGGCTGTATCGCCATCCAAAGTGCCCCAAAAGCACGGGGAGCTGTAATGTAATAATGATCATGTTTGATTAAATACTCGGAACAGAAGACAAAAAGAGGCAAAGAAAGGAAGACAGGAGGAAGAAGACAGGCGAAAGAAAAGGAGGCTGCTAATTGATTAGCTACAGAGAGAAAGTCTGAAGCTTCATTTGCCAAAGTGCTGCTGGGGGTGTAAACCCCCACCAGCACCCCCCTCCTCCTCCACAAAGGGTCGAAGGCAAGATGCAGGCAATTGATACACTCTGTTAGGCCTTATCAGAACCGCTGTGATCAGCTGCACCTCCAGGCCTATTCTCTGCAGTTTAACACCAACACAGAGAGAGCTAAGAGAGAGAGAGAGTGTGTGTGTGTGTGTGTGTGTGTGTGTGTGTGTGTGTGTGTGTGTGTGTGTACTAAGGAAGAGGTGTAAGCATTAAAAGCTTTTTTTCCCTGGGAAAATGACCTACAATTTACTGATTAACATCAGCTCTGGAATAGATAGCAGTATATATATGTGTGCGTGCGCGTGTGTGTGTGTGTGTGTGTGTGTGTGTGTGTGTGTGTGTGGCTTCCATTACACCACAGTGACAGGAGCTGCATTATCATTTCCACCCACACACATTCCTCACAATTGCAACGTTAATATTAACACCTTATGTAATGTTGGCTTTGAGCTTCATTTCCCTTCCAGATAAATGAAAGCTGCACGCTGCAGTTTTATTTTCATGCTCTCTAAATGGCACACTTCAGAACAGTAAGATGCACACAATACTGCTGAGCTGCGTGGCTGTCAGTCGTATGACCCCAGAAAAGCAGGCAACCTTTTGTGTAAACAACAAAGCTTGTGGGTTGGTCGACGTCTACCGACAATTAGAGGGTGAGACTAGGGATGTGCATTGACGATATTAGATCGTGAATCATTAAAATGTCTCCTCAATCTGCCTTTACAGAGAGATAGATAGTATCGTGCTATCAGTTGCAGTTCTATCTTTTACTCCACTAGATGGCGGTCTCTGTTCAACAAAGGGTTAAAAGCACACTGAATTATCAGTCATTGAGACCTTTTCTTTAAACCAAGAGCATCATCTAGTGGGGTCGACACATACAACTAATGGTCCATAAAGGTTCATTTGGACATCACTACTAGCGGTGGCTCCAGTGTTTCCCCTGCATACAGTGTCGTAATATAGCTACGAGCTAACGACGGCAGTAGTGCTCCCCTACTGGCTAGCTAATTGCTAGCCACTCTGCGCAGCACACTTCCCAGGTCGGACTTCTTTGGGAAATCAGTACAGGTCATATGGAGCTCATACCGCCCCCAGCGCACCAGCAAACTGTGCTCCAGTCCCGACTGCATCGAGAGAGAGAGAGAGAGAGAGAGAGCGAGAGAAAGAGAGAGCAGACGTCGAATAGCTGCACAAATAGCAAAACAGCTGTTGGTGATCGAATCAGAGAAGAAGACCTGCGGTCTATGGCGCGAGGTCCTGCGCAGACCCGAGTGCTCGCAACTCTTGTTAATCTTTCCATATTGCTTAGACAAAACAAAATGTATCGCTCTGAGCAGCGGCGTCCAGTCCAAAAAGAGTGCCAATGTGTAGAAGTTTAGGAACTGATAAGCAGAACTGGAATTAAAAATATTTACCGGTACCCGGTACTTTTGCATTTTGAATGGCTTCGATTCCAAAACCTAATCAGGGATCAGATAAACATTACAGCGTAATGCCCTCTATTTCATCCTATTTGTTAAATTCGCTGGGCTATTTAACACTTTAGCTCTGATTATCTTTAGCTGTGATTATTATGTATGACAGACCGTGTACATTTCTACAGACCACTTACTAACATAGTTACACTTGGGAGGAGTAAAGACTACATATGCAACTTAAAGACATGTTTGCATTTACACCTTTACATACATACATTTACATTAAGCTTTCCTTTTATTGATCGGATCCATCTCTAAAAATAAATGGGGTCCTAGGCTACGTTCACACTGCAAGCCTTTGTGCTCAATTCAGATTTATTGCTCAGATTTGATTTTTTGGATTTTATTTGACCAATATCAGATTACAGTGTGAACATAGTCCTGAACTGACCCTCATGCGCAAAAGAACAATAACAAAGAGGTCACATGCAGCAGCAGCACTTTTGTTAAAACACAGGGTTTTCTTCCCTGTTTGAAAATAAACAGCTGCAAAACATGAAAATGAAAAATGATCTAAAATACAGTCAATAGTGTTTTGAAAATATAGCGATATAAATTAATTTAAGCCCTAATCTGCTGGCAACAGGGCTGGGTAAGGGAGTGAGTTGCATGAGTTGTAAGAGTAGCATGAATTCTGATACGACTTCGCATTGCAAAAAATTTGATCTGTATCTGATTAAGGAACACATGGGAAAGTGGACCAAATCTTAATTGAAAAGATCTGAGTCACACATGAGCTAGTCTATATCCACGACGTTCTACTTCCGGGATTGTTCCCTTGCCGCCGGAAAATACGTGCACCTGAGTCTTCCACAAAGCTAGGGAAAACACTATATTGTATAAGTGTGCCTTTATATTGCCATACTATATGTTTGTTGCCACAAAGTTTACACTATACACAGTGACTTGTACACCCCTGGTGTTTTATCGACTAGGGCTGGGATTAGAAAATCGTTTTCCCCATTCAATCCATCTTCATTTGAATGATCCGATATTGATTCACAAAATCCAAAAATTGATCTTTTAACCCTCAGAGACACGTGGGACCGCCGTCAGTCTCGTCAGCACCTGCAGGCATTTTAGGGGGGACTCTAACAGCCAAGTCCACCCAAGAGTCCGTATCCTTTTGTTATCGCTGATGGGCCATTAACACATCACCCTTCTCCATCTCCATAGCGCTGCGTTAATCTCTATAGCAGCAAGGACACACACAGCCCCCCACACACTATTCAAAGCCAGATAGCTTATCTAACAGCCTGAACCCACACAAATCTGGTGTACTCTTAGCAGTGTACAGTAAAATGTGCTATTTTAGAAGAAGAAAAAACGTCACGCTGACACCCGATGCAGTTAATAGTCTGGTCATTTGCTCTGTGTGTCGTTCAGTTTAGTCAACAGAAAATCTCGGTAGGTTTCTGTGAGCAACTCCCGCATATAAATCATTT
Organism: Sander vitreus; assembly: GCF_031162955.1. Taxonomy (NCBI): domain Eukaryota; kingdom Metazoa; phylum Chordata; class Actinopteri; order Perciformes; family Percidae; genus Sander; species Sander vitreus. The sequence continues at coordinate 5,926,760 of NC_135869.1, read as the reverse complement.
TTCATGAAAAAAAAGCCACATCTATTTGGTTCTATCTGATGCTGTTCTGAGTTCTAAGCAACATATATCCTGCAGTGTAAAACCATTAAAAGGCACGAAACAAATGCTGAAACATTGTGATCAATTTCAGCATTTTTTATAGTAAACTAAATGGTGAATATATTCACGGAGGAAATGATTACATTATCACGTTCTGTCAAACGGAAAGAACGACAATGAGTCCCCTCAGCATTTGCATTCTTCTCTCCATCTCTCCAATGCATCTTTCAGTTCAACAGTCAACACACAACCTGCATGCTGATTGTGCACATCCACAACAACCTACATATAAAAATAATACTATTTAGAAGCGTTGTTCAATGAGTCACATAAATAACATTCCTGATGTTATTATAGCGTACAGCGCACGTGCGGGACTCCTGTGTCGGGACACAACTTTTAAAGTCAGACAGAAAGTGTGATTAGTTTGGTTTTCATTTTTGATATTATACGCATATGAAAGGATGAACACTGTGGGCCTACATACCTTAGTGTGATTATTATGTGATTATAAGTGCATGTGTGAGTGAATATTTGGCGTGTAAATGAGTTTTCATGTCTCAATGCACTGTACGGCCGTCATGCAAACGCGTCACTTCGGCTGCAGAGGAGAGTACCAACGTTAATCAGCCGCTGGCAACTGAAGGTTTTTTTATTTGTGAAAAACAACAACAAAATCCAATTGAATTATATCATTATGATGATATAAGAATGTGCAGAATAGGTATTTAGTCAAATTCAACCAGGAGGGAAACAGCAATAACATTGATGGAATCATATACATTTTTGAATCCCAACGTTCAATGGCATAGGCTATGTGTGGGCTTTAGTGTTAGGAGGCTGTAGCGTGCTCCGTTACGAAGCTAAATATTGGTATCATATGAAAGCAGACGACCCTAAGGCATCCACTGGTACCAACCATGTCATGTTAGCTTGTTGAGAGAGGGGCTAAATAATAAGGGGTGTAAGAAAAAAATCGATACACTTGAGTATCGTGGTATTTTATTTTGCAATACTGTATTGATTTTCAATAACGCAATATCAATTTGTTATTTTAATTTTTTTTCTTAGTTTACGTTGCAGATATATTCATGTGGTTGACAGTGGTTCACGTTTATGTTGTGTTTAAACCCCCTACCTCTAGATGGCTATGCTGAGACCCACCACTAGCGTCCTTGCCTAACAGTGCCTAGCAGTGCCTGACTTTTTGCTAGAAGCTAACAACGTAGCTATGGCTGAACTTTGGCCTACTTTAGCATCTAAACATTTTCTCACTAAGAACCTGTGAACCACAATCATGCACATCATGTCTTTTTTTTTAAATATTAATTTTTCTAAAATTATACTATAAACAAATCCCAATATATCGCCTTACCCACAGTATCAAAATATATTGAATCGTGACCCATGTATCGTGATACGCATCGTATCGCCAGATTCTTGCCAATACACAGCCCTACCAAATAACGCTCCAGAGTTAGGCTACATTTTGGCAAGGGTAAAACTGGCATGGCATTTTCAGGATGTATGATGCTTTTTAGGTATATATATACACCGTCTCTGCACCACACCCTCTGTACTACAGAAAGCACTTTGTTTTTCTGGTCACTCAATACACATTGAGCTTAGAGTCTGTGGACTTGCACTTAATTGGGTTGACTGCTGTAGTGGGTTTAATTTAAATAAAGAAGTACATTAATGTGACTGCTTTGAATGCACCAGGTCAGAGGGTTCTTTGTACAATTTACAGCATTAATTGGGACATTGTGAATCGTAATCAAATCGATTTGGGAAATCAGTGGTGATACCCAGCCCTATTATTGACACTGTTACTGTAGGTACCTCAGGCAGAGCCTTGTAAATAATTCAGAGAAACATTCCCATTATGTTTAAAGGTGAACAATAAGAAAAACAAAGGATTTAGCCACTTTCACGTCAATATGAAAACAAATCAATTCTTTGAAAATAGAAATAGAAAAGAAGTCATTATCAGGGCTGTATGATAACATCATGCCTTTCTAAAGCTTTATTCAGCTCCTGATCATAACACTGGTTTCAGATCTGCCTGTCATCTAAGATGAAAACAAACTACCAGACACATTGATATGGTCCCAGTGGACAAGCTTTCATAATTTAATGAAATCAAAGATAAATAGTTGCTTTAGCTCAGTTCGTTTCACTCGTACGTTAAGCAATTCAGCATTTTGGATTGTGTGCAAATTATAGCACAATCAATTGTGTAACTGTTGCTCCCAAATACTTCTCCACAGACTGGAGAATAGCAGGTAGTGGAGAATGTGAGCAGTTATGCTGGTTATTTCTTCAGCAACTCAGCCATTAATGTTAATGTTTTGCTAATTAAATAATCAGCCAATATGTAGTATTAAAGGTTATTCAGGTTGTTTAGTTTCACACATAGACTGTATAAATGGAGATATATATATATATATATAGACATAGTCTCCATGATGTCAGTCATATGTTTCTAAAGAGCCAAAATGAAGCTCAGAGTGGGTGGCTCCCAGTGGCTCCGTCCTTTGCCATCTTGGCAGTGCCTGATGTCAGCTAATCCAAAAAATGGGCAAAAGCGTGGAAGGAGCTGAGGAGGGCCGAAGAACCCTACAGTCTATGCTTGCGTCCTGTGACGGTAGCACACTTGTCACTCAAAGTGGAACGCCCTTAATTATGCAGAACTTTAAGCCTGAATATATGTAAATGTATGGGTAAGTTATGGAAAATGTCACCCCCCACTGTTGTCATTAAGGGTGAATTTAGCTGTAGAGACCTTCCTTCACCTGTGGAGGAGGTTCTGGCTAGTCCACACAGCATTCCGGGCTCGTGCTCTGGTTTATTGGCATTTAGTTAAACCAATCACAATCGTCATTGGCGGTGCTAAACGCCAAGCGGAGCCACGGTGCCTCTGCAAAGTAGCCTCGGGAAGGAACTTGTTTTGGTGGAACATGTGTACGTTCAAAGGTTGTTTCAGTCGTGCAACAGAAAACTCAGATTGGACAGATAGTCTAGCTAGCTGTCTGGATTTACCCTGCAGAGATCTGAGGAGCAGTTAACCATAGTCCTCAGAAATCCACCGGAGTTTAAAATGCCAACACAAAGGAAGCCCATGGCAACGGCTATCCGGCCTAAATGAGTGAAATCTGGTGGAATTTCCGTCAGCAAACGGAGCAATCCCGGAAGTGGAACGTCAAGGATCTAGACTAGGGTCTATGGGGATTGACTTCTTTTTGGAGCCAGCCTTAAGTGGCCATTCGAGAAACTGCAGTTTTTGGCACTTCCGCGTGAGCTTTATTGTTCAGCACCGAAGATTGCCGCTCGGTTTCACAGTAAACAAGTTATTCAAAGTTAGTAGTTGCACAAGCAGCTGCACGGTTTGAAGTACCCCTAGTACTTACAGAGAGCGCAGTGTGACCCTGTTACAGAAACACAAAGTCCACAAAGGTCCGCTGGTAGTTCAAACACCAATGCATTACTTGAAGCCTGGCATGATGGATTTTCGTGTGATACGTGATCCCCTGATCTCGCGTTATCTAGTGATATCATGAGAATCCAGCTGCCGTGCAATGATTGGTTGGCGTCCAACATGTAACCTGCCATGTCTCACAGCCAAGTCACATAAAGAATTTATGACTAAGATCGTCTAATCTGACACAGTGACCATCTAAAAAAAAAAACTAAAATATTGTGTAGTCTGATGAGGGCATTTGGGCATTATAAGTAGTGTAGCTACTGACACAGAACCATCATTGGCAAATAAGACTGAAAAGTGATAGAACTGTGATAGATAGATTGAAGCTCAAATGAAAAATTATTTGCAAACGCAGTTTTCAAGCTATGCCAACCTCAGTTAGAGATGGAAGAGTGTTGTGACTGTAATGTGTTGGTGTAACACATTGGATTTTAGTCAAAAGGAAGCAGTTTTAAATAGGTAGATCTCGCAGACAGCATTCAGAGAGCTGGACTATTTTACTGCACTGAGGGGATTAAAAGAAAAGATGCTGACAGCTGTTATTCAATGACAATGGGAAGTCCATTTTCTGCTAACTGTGGAGTGCATTATATCTGGCAGTTAAAAGGTCTGTCTGTCTGTCAGTGTCACACACACACACACACACACACACACACACACACACACGCGCTTATATTTATCTCTGGAAGGTCATTTTTAGCTGCTTCTCTCATAAATTATCTCATTAATGACTTTAAAGAGGCCATATTGTGTGTTTTGGGGGTTTCCCTGTCCTTTGATGCATTAAATAAGTTTTTTTGTGTGTATGTAACAGGTCTTTAAAGTAAGACAAAACACATTTCACGCCACAGGGAACACACAGAGGTCTGGCCATTACTTCCTTCAATTGGTGACGTCACCAATTGAATATGGCCTGGCCAGTTTTGATTATAGGGGGGGTTGTAAACCCCCCCCATCCCCCATGTAAATTACGCCTATGCCCAACACAGATGATTAATCCGGAAATACTGACCAATCAAAGCTGACTGGGCTTTCAGGGGCTCTATCGAAGTGTCTCAGACAGAGGGGTGAATACAGACAGTATGAGAAAGATACACGTTGTCTGAACATTAAAGCATCCAAACGTAAAATTAGAAACACAAACTAGTATAAACCTGAACATGAACCTAGTATGGCCTCTTTAATTCCACATTACAGACTGAACAAGGTTGCTGCAGCGGCATGAGAAAAAAGAATCAGTTGCTGTTGTATTAGGATTATTTTACCCCGGTAAAATTAAGCAGCTCTTCCACAGACTCCCTCTCGTCATTCCACTAAGCTTCTGTTGTACTTTCCTCTTCTTCTGCAGCAGAAAGTGGAGCGCTCAGTGGTCCTTCTACCCTGGCTCTTCTCCCAGAACACTGATATGACTGATTAAATTCAGAAGCCAAAAATCAAAAGATGGCTTTCTGCAGTTCTGCTGCAATGTAAGATACTCAACTAAAATCTATTTTTGATGCTTTAGAAAATTAAAAGTGAGAAGTGCATAGTTGGGTGACTTGGTTAAAGTGTCAACCGCAATGTTAATCCATTTGCTTAAATATGTTTGTGTCTTTGGATGTAAATCTGTTTTCTTTTTCTTTAGAGCCCTATTCGTAATTTAGAAATGTACCCCCCCCGCCCCACATCTGAGTTTTGTGTGGTGCGTTCGTACGGGAAATCGATTGTTTTTGACTGATAAAATGGCTGTGGCCAGAAACAACAACAGCTACGGTGAGTTGTTCAAAACCTTTTTTTAGTAAACTCTGGGTACACAAACAATGTTGTCAATGCTTTCGTTAAGGTGTAGAGCCCCTGGTGAAAGTTTCATGTTGTGTCGAGCCTTCTTAGTGTTTTAAAAATAGCTATTTTGAGGCTAGCATAAAAGTGCCCCTAGCACTCCCATTCAAAAGGCCATTTGACCGAAAAACGAGAATACGGTAAATCTTAAAAGAGCCGATTCCATCCTAAACATGCTTTTTAACGAAAGTTTGACTCGGGTACATTCACAAAAAGACCCTAGGTTGCATTTTGGCGAGAGTTACGCTTTAACCCTAACCCGGCAAATCACAGCCTTTCGATTCGCACGGGACTAATATGATCACAGGACCTCGGTGTTCGGCGAAATACGGTAGGTCATATGCGACGGAATTTTTATTTCACCAATTACAGACATGGCTGATTTGCACGGGATTAAGATCACAGACAACCTCCTCAATTGTTACAAATGACTAGAAGTCACCAGGTAATACTAATCCCGTGCAAATAGGGCTTTAGGAATACTTTGTGAGCCAGAGATAGTGATAATATTCCCAGTCCTGTAGTAATGGATGGAGTCTCAAAGGTCCAATGTGTAGGAATTTCTCCCATCTAGCGTTGAGATCATATATCGCAATCAACTCTCTCGCACCACGCAGTTCAAAGTACGTATTACAGCTACGGTAGCCTTCACGCTTCAAAAAGCCGGTCTCTTGCTCTTTTCAATATCCTTTTTCTTTTTCTGGGCGAAGAAGAAGACTCCTGTTCCTGAAATTTGGATTTTGAACACGTGTGGTCCTCCATGTTTCCTTCTTCAAACTTGCCGGGGCCGGGAAGCTACGATACCCATTAGCAGCATTAGCAGCACCCTGTGAGTTTATCATGTGACAGCGAAAACGCGAAAGGCGGAGCAGTATGTCCTGTATGTCCCTTACCGGCTAACGTAGCTCAAGATGGAGCATGAATATGGAGCGTCTACCCCAGTTCATGCGAATGTAAAATTTCAAGCCAAAAGGAATACTTGGAATTGATGGTGGTGGTAAATATTCAAGAAAAAGGACAAGTTTGTGAACGGGCAACACAGATTTTGATAATGAACAACTAAACATGTTACGCACTGGACCTTTAAAGCTGCAGAACATTTACGCAAAAAACATCACAAACGTAAAAACCACCACACATTTTCAGACTTTTCTCAGAGAGGTCCAGAAGCCAGGATTGTCCGGGCATTTCTTTTAGACGCAACGTCAAGGCCCCCACACAGCAATAAATCTGCTTGCTTGAGGTTGCCATGGCAACATGTGAATAATGGCGTACATTGGCGAAGTTAAGAGGTGAGACCTGCTGCCTTCTAGGAGCGACACCTTACCTTAATATGGGTTTAGTTACACATTCACAACTTTGAGTTCCCTGCTACTATAATGTGATAAGCCCCTCCACTTAATATTTTTAAACAGTTCACCACTTCTTTCTTTTACAGTATAGAATCAGAAAGGAATTTATTGCCACAGTCAGTACCCTATGTGTAATAGCAGCCATAACGTACAGAAAATACATAGTCTTTGACCCTAATTGTAAGTAAGAACCCTCCTACTTGTCGGGTTTCCTGCTAATGTCAATTACAGCTGTGCAGCCAAAACATAACCACCATGACACTGAAAGCATTTTACCGTTTGCACTGCACCAACTTCTCCCAGCTGTCTGATTCTATTGCCCCAACATTAGAATAATCCTGTGACTGTTACATTTATAACTTAATTCCATGTCGAGATTGTAAACTAAGTACTGATTCAGTAGTTTTACTGGAACTGATGTTGTGAAGCCACTGCGAGAGTTGGGGACAAGAGCCGTAACACACTCCTCTGGCACAGGAGACACTGCTGCTTTACCAAAAGCGAAGCAGCTAAAGCGGGCCAGCAACTCGCTGCACTCTCTGCGACACAGCCAGCAATCAATACATGACTTCAGCATTTTATAAATGACAAAATCAATACTTTTTAATATTTTGCTATTCTAATGTATTCTGCTGGACGGCACCCAGGGCAAGACTGCAGGAATATGTAGATGACGCCAGCATCTGGGGTACAAGACATTCACATGCTAGACAAACATCTTTCTTTATTTCCAAGAGTAGGATTTTAACCCAATTCATCACACTTTGGACAGAGGTCAATAGCGGAAATGCAGCACACTTTCACAGAGGAAATAAAACAAATGCTTCCATACAGACAAGGCACAAGAAGTGGGTCTACTATAAAGGGAACTTTTAAGAACAATAACGTAATGGAAAGTGTGGGCGTGGGAGTCAGGTGGTGGATGTGGGTCAGGTGGGTGTGTAGCATGTCTGACTCTGATGCAGGAGATCGGAGTTCACACAGACTTACTACTGATGTTTGGCATTGCCTTCTAAACCGCAACCACAATCTGGTTTAAGTCGATTACGTTTTTTTTAGCTGATTAGTCTTTTTTTTTATCCTTTTTCGTGCTGAATGACTTATGAGCGGGATGAGCGTGACTAGAGTCTCTCAAAATCGGACGAAAATCTTTTAAACTGACCTTTGTTGATCTGAAATGAAGACAGATTCAGCAACTGCGCGGCCTATTTCTCGCTTAAAATGTTTTCAGAAACACGTTTCAGTGAACTATTTTAGTACAATATGAGACTGTATTCTGAACAAGCCGCCATGACAGTCTGGCTTTGAATTTCCGGAGAAACCAGACCCATATGACACGTTCGTCCAATCAGCTGCCGGTTTTCATTTTTGGCCGACAATACAGATTAGCGCCGCCTGCTGTTATGGAGACGTATTCCGTCTCGTCGCTTTGGTGTGTTCCGAAGCACTTTTTTTGACCAATTTGGGTAGACTGATCAGCCCAACTGCCTTTTCTGCCGACGTTTGGCCATCGGCTCTGTGTGTCCACACCTTAACAGGCACACAGAGCTGCTAGCATGGCTGCAGACTCTCAGTCTCGTTGCAGATTTTTTTGTCACTGTGGCACATGGTTCCAAAATATCACCGGAAACAGTATATTCAGAAACGCCTTTCAAAAACACAACCACATGCTCCCTTTTTTCCTTCCTTTCATTTTGCTCTCTTTTACTTTAGATTTGAATTCTTCACGGAAGGAATGATCCATTTTGCCATTAAAGAGAGAACAGACAGTGCTTTTAATGCCATATTGTAAAACAGCCTGTCCTGTAGTCTGGGCGCGCCAACAGACGTGTAAAGGAAACTAAAAGGGTCTGAATCTGTCTGCTGGTAAAGTTTTCTCTGCAGCCATGGAGGAAATGAGAGTTTCTTTAATCATGTATCCTCCTAATAATCTCCTGGTCTCAGGCCGACAACTTGAGCATCCATAACCAGCACACTTCAAGGGGAATAGGCTTATGGAGGGAGAGACGGATAAGGAAAGAGCGAGAGAAAGAGAGAGATCGAGGGAGTGAGGAACAAAAAAGATCCAAAGAGTGAGAGAGAAAGAGACAGGGAGGAGGGGTGGGGGGGGGGCTATTTAAAAGGGAAAAAAAGATTTCCCTGCAGTATAATTTGCTGATACAGACGATACAGTGATGAAGAGAGAGAAAGAGAGATGCACTTAGAGAGCCAGAGAGAGTGAGAGAGAGAGAGAGAGAGAGAGAGAGAGAGAGAGAGAGAGAGAGAGAGAGAGAGAGAGAGCAAGAGAGAGAGAGAGAGAAAGAGAGAGAAATCCCCAATGGGCAGACCAAGAGTAAAAATAAGGGAGAAAAACTAATTAACTGATGAAGTCCCGTTGCGGGCTGCACATGCACGCACACGCAGGGGCGTGTGCACACACACACACACACACACACACACACACACACACACAACTGGAAACCTCCTGCCCCCTGCTGGTCTTTGCATCTCTGTCACACACGGTCATACACACTCAGACAGAGACAAAGTGATGAGCAAGGTAACAGAATGGTAACACAGTGTAATTATGGCAGCAGGTGTAAAGAACAGACTTTGTTGCTTAATTGTCATTTAAACAAAAACTGTCCAATACTCAACAAAGAAGCAAATATTAGGGACGATTCATTCCTAAAAATGTAAACAGATTTGTGTAGCAGAAATAGTTGAAAGACCTTTTACTCCAAACCAAAAACATGTGAACTTGCTGGATGGAAAGCCATAAGAATCTGGGGATCATTACTGTCTTTACCTAGTTTTATGGCAATCCATTCCACAGTTGTGGAGAATATGTTTCAGTCTGGACCAAAGTGATGGACGAACTAAACTCGGCAGTGTGGCTCAATACATGGCAATACAAAATGTCACAAAAATAGCAGCAAGGGTAGTCAAGTTTTATCATTTCATATCATTACTTTGTTTATTTTAGTTAAAGATCAGTAGTATTTATTTCTAAGAACCTGATGATTTCCAGACTTTTTTCTTGAAAAATGTGCTTATTATTACTATTATTACTACTACTACTACTACTACTACTACTATTACTATTATTATTATTATTATTAATAATAATAATAATACTTTTAGCAAAACAGCAAAAAAATCAAATCCGATCCATGCTGGAGTTCAACACACACACACACACACAATTCTGGTGGTCTGATCCAAGTGGGAATTACTGTATTGGCTGATGAGCCACTCCAATCTTCCATCATTTCTTCAGTCATCCCTCCATCCATCAAGAAAGATTGTGCACGTGTGACATGGTCACCAGCAGACTTCAATCTGAACTGAAGCCTCTTAAAAAATCCTCCATCTCCTTCCCTCAATTGATCTTCAAAATCTGTAATAACTTCATCATCCGTCATCATACGTACAGTAACTGCATCATCCGTTCATTCACTGGAATCCAGTGGCGTAACGAGCCAACACCGGGCCCCTAAACAGGATTATCAAGGCGGGGCCCCCCTACTACAGCACGTGATGACGGCGCAATGTCCACGAGTAGGCTACCATCAATAAGACAGGATAGGATCATAGAGACACAGCATATAAGAGATGAGATGACTGACTAAATCAGGAGTAGGCTACGCGCACCACAACAACAAAAAACACTGGTGAATGCGCACCATAACACATGAAAATAACACACAAAGGCGGTCCCTCCAGGATTTCGTGGCCTTTTTGTTAGATTGTTGCGGCCCAAAATGCCTGATTTTGCCTGATGTCTTCTGTATGTTTGTTGCAATGAAGTTGCAGAAGACAGTGAAAGTTGCAAAAAAAGTTTTTTGTATAGTTCTTTAACATTCTTTTGGGGAGAATAATAATTATTACTATTAATTAATTACTCTGGGCTGAGATTTCCTAGGAACCTTACCAAAAAGGCTCAGGATGCTGCAAATGTTGGTACAATATGAAAACGGCTGGTGGATTTAAGACAAAAAGTAATAATTCATTGAATGAATCAAATTTAAACATATGTGTCACTGTCAGTGGCTTGTTGATCTTTACATTGTTAGTTCATTTCCTATGCTGGCCTGGGACACACATTCATACGGTTTGATAAAGTATTTTTGGACTTTAACTTAGCATTGCACTTACAATAACGAGTGTAGCTGTCCTTAATTTAGGTCATCGTGTACGTCTCATCTCCGGTTTTTCCTGCATCCACACTGTGTGTGTGTGGGTGGGTGTGTGTGTGTGTGTGTGTCAGTCGCGGGGGGGACTCAGCAGCCCCGCCCGCTGCAGAGATCAGACAGGATGTAAACAGCAGCCGCTTTCAGTGACTTTAGAGTGAAAAAAACCGTTACAGCGTACATTGATGTTAAAATGTTTACAGGTTGGCAGGACGGTCTGAAATGTTCTGCACGGTCTTTCGTTGTACGTTTTGTTGGTAAATGTGAGATGTTGGAGTCACACACGTGAAGAGAACGGTCTCTGAAACAAGGAAATGAATTTGACCCGTTCTCACTCCCGCTTGGTCAGTGGCCGAATGCGATAGGGGGCCCCGGCTGTCAATCAATATCTTCCAGTCACGCGGGCCCCTGATTGGTCCGGGCCCTGCTTACCGATAGTTACGCGTCTGCTGGAATCCTTTTCAAACCAACAACACTAGTGAGGTGACACTGCTGTTACTGCTGTGTGTGTGTGTGTGTGTGTGTGTGTGTGTGTACATACAGTGTTCTACTTCTCAGCGAGCTCCCTGCTGATTCACTACTATTCTTCAGAAAGTTGAGGAGTGTTAAAAAACCTCTTGTCAGTATTAAGGCTGGCCTCTTCAGTGCTGAGCAGAGCAGGGGTGTGTTGGAGGACACATCTCTACGTTGAGTTTGTTTGGGCTGTCAAAGCTAAAGGCTCCGCTCGGCCGCAATTATCTGAAGTTCAGCAATATCCCCGGGCAGCGTTGATAATCAAGCAGCGTGAATGAGAGAGACCTTTTCTCCTGCAGGCCCCCTGAGGCCTGCCTGTAATATGGGTCATTTGAACAAAAGGTTCCCCATTTCAAGTATTTTATACTCTTAATACTGTGCCAGATTAACTGGCTGAGATTCTTTTCTTCTCTGCACATCCCTTGTTTCTATTGATGTAAGCTGGGTAGCAGGCTCTTAAAGTAGCAGCTCACTGCTATTTTCTGCTCACCAGCATGTCTAAAAGTAGCTGTTCACGTCCCTCTCTGCAACCAGCCTGTACTCTGTTAGAGAGGTGAGTCTGAAGCCATGCTAGCACCCCTCACAGGCTGCAATGTTCATTACATCCTACACTATGAAAGAGGACTTTAACTCCCAGGCTTGCATTGCTTAGTTTTTACTCCTTCCATGTCCAGGCTAAGAGTCACTACAAATCTTAGCTAGACAGGTTTCTTTTGACCGTTTGACTCAATTGATATTGCTATTATTTCTTTCTGGGATGCCAGCCAGATACTGACCTGGCAAAAGTTATATTGAAACTCAATTTCTCTCTTTTTCAAAACACTGACATGTCTGTTTTTATAGGCAAAATTAATCGCTATTGTATCAAAATCGCAATATGGACTAGTGCAATATCCAAATCCCAGGGGGGGCGCAATATTTGTTAATGGCAAAATATGTGTCAAGCCATTCTGAATGAAGTATTGTGGTGCTGCAGAGACGTCCCAGCCTACAAATCCTACCCTACAGGCTAAAGAAAAAACAATCTTTGTTTGGTACAAATCCTCGCAAACATTGCACAATAATCATTTGAATTTCTTTCAATGTTAATAATTTCCAATGAAAATGAGAATAATGATACAAATCGTGAATCATATCGTAATCGCGATATCAGTCAAAATAATCACAATTAGATATTTTCCTCATATCGTGCAGCCCTAGGCAAAACGTGTATCAATTTCCATGAAAAATGTAAGTGTGGTGATTAAAGATGACAAGTCTCAAATCTCAGTCCAGGTAAAAACGTAGCATATACTGTACATGCATCTGTACGTGACAGAGGTCAGCGTCAGTGTTCCAGGGATATAAGAACTACTTCGATGGGACATTCTGAGCCTCAGTAATAGTTTTGTACTGTAAACATTCAGATTCAGAAATGTGTGATCCGTGTCATGATTAATCATATTAAAGCTTACATCTCGCAAAAACATAATTTCTTCCATGCATTTACGGATAACGTTAATGCTAATAAAGAAATCACATATACAACTATCCAGTAAATAAAATGTTTAAAGTAAATTAACATTAGTTATATTACGTTTCAGTAAAATATCAAGCTAACAATGAGGAAACTAAAAAGTTGAAATGTATTTATTCATCTTCGCCTTCTTTGGCGGTCAACAGGCAACAGGAGGTTTTGCATCCGTTATATATTTCTTTATGTTTTAATGAATTTGCATCAAATCTGCATAATTTGCAGCACCCTGCTACACCCTTCTATGCCCTGCAGTGCCCTGCTACGCCGTGCAGTGCCCTACTGTGCCCTGCAGTGCCCTGCTACGCCATTCTACAGTATGTCCTGCTACGCCCTGCATCTTTATTGTGACTATTATTGCCACTGTTCATCACACCCCCAACCAGCACCGTCAGACACCGCCCACCAAGAGCCTGGGTCTGTCCGAGGTTTCTCCCTAAAAGGGAGTTTTTCCTCGCCACTGTCGCACTAAATGCTTGCTCTTGTGGGAATTACTGGAAATGTCGGGTCTTTGTAAATTATAGAGTGTGGTCTAGACCTACTCTATCTGTAAAGTGTCTCGAGATAACTCTTGTTATGATTTGATACTATAAATAAAATTGAAGTGAATTAAAATAATTTAGCTACCATGCAATGTGAAACATGTATGCGCACTTACTGCTTAGAGTGTTTTAAAGACTCATTCCCAGTTGTCTTCTCACTCTTTGACTCCCAAACTGTTTATATGTTTGCAGCTTTCTTTATCTCAGTTCCCTCACGCTGCTTTTAAATGGTTTAAAATCTCACAGTTCACATCATTCCTGCTGTGACAGAAACAAACACTGTGCTAACATCAAAGAGTCTAATAAAGAAAATGATGCTATCTGCTTATACAGTGTGTGTATACACACACACACTGTATAAGCAGATAGCATCATTTTCTGAGCTGCCATAGATGGCATTCTGGCTCCATCTGTTGTTATGATCTGTTAGTACACACGTGTTCAGCACCCTGGAGAGCTCTGTAGCAAATATGGTGACTTCAACATCTTTCACAGAAAACTCTGGGTCAGAGATCATTAATTTGCTGTATACAGGTATAGGTATACATACATACATATGCAAATATATATGTATTGCCATAATGTCAGATGTTGGAACATGATTGCCATCTATAGGCCCTTTTAATTAATTTCATTCTAGCAGGTTTTTACTCAGTAATGATATCTTGTGATTGGTGTTTAGTGTCTTTCAGCAACTGAGGGACCCCAGCTTTTGAATATCAGAGAATTAGTTATGTGTACCAAAGGATATTAATACTGTAAAAGATTAAAGAGTGTAATTAAGGAAAGAATCCAACGGGAGGGATTTACTGATGGGATGGGTAAAGTTTCACGCCATTGGGCATCGGACACTGCCTCCTTAATGAAGACTTCGAAAAACAAGAAGACGCCCAAAGATCTCTCTCTTCTTATCTCCTTCTCTTCTCCTCTTCCCCACTTCTTGCTCTTTTCTCTTTGGTTTGATGTGCTGCTTAGCTGGGTTCTGCCTCTGCTGAGTCCCCAGGCCTACAGAACATGTTTTAGGCCGGCATCCAGCCAACTTTAAAGAAAGAAGCTCTGATTTCAACAACATCTGGCAAAAGCTGCCACCGCTCCCTCACCCCAGCCAATTGTGGCTAAGTAAAGATGTTACCTTCCTGCTGCCTGCTGTAACAAACAGATCGGGTCCCCCATGTGGGACGGTAGATGCTAGATCGGATCCGCTAGACGTGTCGACGTCACAGGACGTGCCTCTTGGCCCGCCTTATTCTGCCTTTTTCTGCCTCTGATTGGCTTATCCTGGTATTGTTACCCTAACCCTAACCAATCCCCACTCCCCATGCCTAATCCTAACTACGTCGACCATTCTAGCTGATCTGATTTAGGATCTACCATGTTGGACCGAGCGGATCCGAGATCGTCCGGCACTGGACACCCGAGAGCTCTACACGAGAATCGGCTGCCAATTTCACAGCTCCCTGTGTAGAAACCTGCGGTTCTGATTAACAAACTGCTGGGCTGCAAAGGGCTTTTCACAGGGTGGGAATAGTTTGCAAATGTATTTGTTTTCATTTTTTAATTGACATACAGTCTTGTTGGACCGCAAAGGACACACAGTCAACTTGGGATTGTAGAGTGATGTTACAGAGTGATGGTTCTCTTCCCTCACAAAATGATCTTTGGCCGAATGGCACTATATTTATGGTGGTATTGCAAGGGGGATTTAATTCTTGCATGTTTTGTTTTGTTGTGCATGATCAAACCCTCCCCTCTGCTTTTTTCACAAATGGCACCCTGTGTACAAGTGCTAAAAAACAACAAAGGAGGAGAAATGAATACTGCTGGACCATACATATCTGTCCTCTCTACCTACATGCTTCAGCCTTCTCTCATCCAGAGCAAGTACTCTACCTTGTGCCGACCGTGGATGTATAATAAGAGAGGTGCCGACCCATATGGTGACGCCGAACGCCGCCATTTTTACTTCCGCAGATATTTCGTATAATAGCAACCAGACTCAACAAAGGCGCCATTGCTGAAAAAAAACGCTGCGCCTCCAAAGCGTTCCAGCACTCCCAGCTGTGCGTTTTCAGAAGAGTACCTGGCATTTTTAGCTGGGTAAAAATGCTTTGGTGGACAGGCGGCCTTATGAAAGTAACACCAGCAATTGTCCTACCAATGAGAATTTGGTTGTACAAGAGCCTATCAACCAACCGGCGTGGAGACGTCAGCCCTACCCTGATAAACATGATGCCTGTTTGTTGTAGTAAATACAGTGTGAATCCCTGCATTGCCTCTGAGTTATCCCGCTATTAAAGAGCTTCAATTCGGGTTGTTGTTTTTTTTACTCAGGTTGGCTATTTCAGGCCTGGACAAAACTTCTTCCTTTTGGCCATTTATTTAGAGACCACAGGAGGTCATGAAGAGAGAACACAGGATCAAGGACCTTATGACCAGATTGCCAGCGATGTTCCAACAGAAAGATGTTGTAATGGAAACGTGCTGGTTAAAGTGTCCGGGTTGCAGTAGGCAGTGATGCACTGCTTATAATTTGGTATGGTTGAAATGAAGTATTACACTGTGCTACTATCAGAATTGCATTATGTTTCTATAGTTGTGTTGTTTATTGCTGCATTCGCAGGTTTGCTATTGCAGGGGCATGCTGATACAGTATGGTTGATGTGTTAATGTTCCTTGTGCACTAGTCTAGATATCAGACTCACTCATCAGTGTCACTCAGAACACCATATGCTTGTTTTAGATTTCAGATCAGTGCTAAGTTCCTGAAGCTAATGGCTGTGTGTCCCCCTTCAAAAGACGTTCATGACCCATGACTGAAGAGGAGCAAAATGTGAAAAGGCTGCTGAGGCCATGCAACTTTGGATCAGGTACATCTGTGTCACCTAAGTAATGATTTTCAAGATAAGTAGGCTATCATCTATACATTGGTTCTGAAACCATTAGGGCAGTTGTCAGTCAAATGAATCGACTCAATCAAGCCAATATAACAAACATTCCAGCTTCTGAATTCTGAGGATATGCTGCTTTTCTTTTACATCTGTGACAGTAAACTTAAAATATTTGCCTCACTCTGGCCTTCAAGAAACTGTGGTGGACATGTTTCACTATTTTCTGACGTTATACACCAAACAAAAAAAGCACTAATCAATAATGAAAATATTTGTGGGTTAGCAGCCTTACTGTAGATACAGTACATTAACTGGCAAATCAGCAGACCAAAACATTAACAGTGACTTACAATTCTGTTTATGTCAATAATCCAGTACATATTTCTTGCTATTCCAAAGCTACACCACGGTAGCTTCTATACTTTAATTAATTTTTTGGGCATTTCCGCCTTTAATGGACAGGACAGCTAGGTGAGAAAGGGGAGAGAGAGGGGGAAGACATGCAGGAAATCGTCACAGGTCGGACTCGAACCCCGGACCTCTGCGTCGAGGCCTTAACCTCTACGTATATGTGCGCCTGGTCCACCAACTGAGCCAACCCGGCCACGCTTCTATGCTTTTTGTTCTAATGAAGTTTAGCGCAAGTTCATTCAGAAAAACTTTTGCCCCCCCCTCTCTCTCTATTAAACCAACCACATTTTGTCACAACCTCCCTGAGTCACTTTTCATATGTCAACAACTGAGTTGTCTAATTAAAAAACTATCCAACTATCTGGCACAAAAACAAAAGCAAACACGTTTTCATTGTTCAACTGCTCACACAGCCAGACTAACTCATCATCCTCTGTCGGCATTATAAAGATTGGGATGTCAGAGACGTATCAGAGCCCCCAAAAAAAACAAAAACAAAAAAACAGCTACATCCATTAAAACAGTGACGGAAAAACAGCAACATACACACAGACACAAGTCTGGGTGTCGGTGATTCAGGACGAAAGGTGACTTACATAAATACCAACTCTCTGACTGACTATCACTCACTACTGACTGGTTAGGGCAAAATGAAATCAAATGCCCTCCTCATCCAGCTGACATGAACAGGCTGTCAGGAATATTCAGGCTCAATAATGAAGTGAAACTGATTTGTCTGATTATCAGGCTCGATTGTTAGATTGAACTGGTAAAAGAACAGCTGACAAAACTGATAAAACGTGTACTTACCAAGTTGCTGTCCTTATTTCTGCAGCTGCTACAATCTGTACTGAAGTGCTGTGGAAAACACACACACACACACACACACACACAAAGAGAGAAATATTGCTTGACACAATCAACATCACACTGGTGTAAAAAGCTGGCTGCCAGCAATTCAGTGTGACCAAACACAATCTAAATTCATAAGTTAGGCAGATGATAACACAAAACCGCTTGACACCAAACATAGAAATTGGATGGAACAAGGTACACAATGGAAGCCCAGGTGTAAATGGCTGTTATCTCATTGTTTTTTAGCAAAGGCTGCCTGGACGATAGAAAAAGAATTAAAAAAATATTTAAGGAAAACATTTTTTACAACTTGGGTTTTACTTGTGTAGCTCTGGCCACTGGTTCTGTCAGTTATTAATACAATGGAGGAGAAATAGGTCTGACAGGAAAGAAAAAGGAGCAGGCAAAATTGAAAATTAGTTCAGTTCAGTTTATTCTTCAGTTTATATACACAATAAAAACCGCAGCTTCAGCCTGAGTTAAAGAATACATAGTTGCAGATGTATTGGAGTGATAATGAAAGTAAAAAGAACTACAAAACTCAAACAATAGATAATAACAAAGATAAATAAAATAAATACAGGGGTCATTAATATAAGCAAGGGCTATCACCTCCTCTTAACTGAGGTGAGTGTCTGAATGGAAAGAGGAATAAAAGAGTTTTTGTATCTCTGTTTAAGAGCCAACGGGGTGCTAAAGCGTAAGCCAGATGGTAATAACATGTAGTAATAATATGAGTGTTGTCCTTGCAAATAGACATGGCTTTTTTTTTTTTTTTAATTTGTTCATTAACTGCGCACAACTACAGTGAGTACAGTAGGTCAAATCTGAAGCAGGAAGGGAATCTCTAAACTGTGATGGATGTTTGAAACAGAAAGTTTGGGTAATAATTGTAATGTTTGCATTTGTTTTCTCCAACACATAAATTACTAACATGCTTGTGTTCCCCACATGACTTATTTTTTCAATCCCAAATGTCATCATAAATGACAAATCGCCAGAGCTGAAAACCCTTTAAAGGTCCAAAAACGTCATACTGACAGCTAGAGTTTAAAAAAGTGAATGCAGTGTAAGTTCAAAACACTGAAAAGAGTTGTCTCCCCCGGCCCCTCCTCCCCGGCGTCGAAGGTTGAGAATGCTAAACCCAACGTCACACAATGTCAATGTTAGCTTGATGCTAGTGTCGCAGACATTACTCCACAGCGCAGCGGAGTCACTAGATGCTGCTATGTTGATGGTTATAAAAGCCCGTGCTCTCGCGGAGCTTTGTGCCCGACTGACAGCTACCTTTTATCGACTAACCGCAACAACGACGAACGTTGAGGGTTATATAACCTTTAGAAGCAGTCAGGACAACCCAATGAATGTAAATGCATCATCAGTCTATTTCAAAGTAGTGGACAGGTGAAGCTAAGTATGAATTGTCTTGTTCAGTGGTTTTAATAGTTCATAAAGAATCCGTCCATTTGGGCCCACTGTGCCTTATTTGGAGAGGGCTTTTACATCAGGGACCCGGGCCCAGATCAGAGTACACCCAAAGTCCAGTTCATTTGATTAGCATGAACACCTACCGCACCCGGGCATGATTGGTCGATCCATCCACTTGAAACGCAAGTATGGTTAATGTGTACTCTGGTACGGTTGACATCAGGTGTGAAAACCAACTGTACAACATGAAAGCTGACTACTATTAAAACATTTTTTTTTGTCATTTGTAGGCCTTTATTAGATAGGACAGCTTTAGACATGAAATGGGAGAGATACAGGGAATGACATGAAGCAAAGGGCCGCATGTCAGAACCGAACATGCGGCCGCTGCGCCAAGGACTATGCCTCCATACATGGGAGCACGCTCTTCCAGGTGAGCTACCCACGCTCCCAGTAGCACTACTATTTAATGCGACTACGAGTTTCATTTGTAACCGATTATGAAACCATCTCAATTTAGTACCGATGCCTCAGTGCGCACGTTGTGTATGGACCCAGATACAGCTTTGCTGCCGCCTTCGTCCTGCAGTCGGAGCCCCGGTGGGAGGCGGAGAGCTCTGGCCTGACACCAGCTGCTCCTCCTACAGATAGAAGCAGAGCTCCACCTCCCTGCTCCACCGGCCACTCTAACTGTCCCTGGGGCAGGAGCGTCCGTCTGCGACAACATAAACAAATGTCACTTTGATGATGGCGCAAGTGTACTCGAGTACACAACAACATTACTCATGTGAAAGCTGATTGCCGGGGGCACGGGCGGCCATAGGTCTTGACATTGTGTCATATGTATACGCCATATATAGATGGTAGAGAAGTCAAGTTTCTCTAATCCCCTACCCCAATTACAGAAACCAGGTTTCTGGTTTACGTGACAGTTAAGAAATAAGCTTACTGGAGAAAGAAGACAGATACATTTTTCACTTACAGTAAACGCACCGATAGTGAGCAAGCTTAACAATACAAACATGACGTCATCCATAGCAACAAAATCCACCTTGTCCCTTCTCCTAGCTCACATACTCTCTCAGTTCCTCAGGAAAAGTTGCTCTCAGTGGATGTGTGAAAAGGTCGGAACATACCTGAAGAAAGTTTAAGCAGGGACTTTGAGCGTCATTTAGGAAGTGAGATAAGACACTGTGAATACAGCACCTTGTGTCTTGACTTTCCCCAGTCATCACAGTGCACCGGACACGCACATTATGTGCTTTGTAGTATTTTACGTGATCTCTTGATATTATTATCTCTTTTCCAACAGATGGCACTATGAACACACAGACAGGATGTGCGTTTGAGTGTTTGTGTGTGTGTGTGTGTGTGTCTCTCACAGAGTTTAGGAATGACACACATGTTTTCTACAGACAGGAATAGAAAGCACTGCAGAGAGAAGAGAAACTATTACACTGAAAGGTAGGCAGACAAATAAGCCCACCGCCAGACGGACAGGCAGAAAAAACAGCCACAAAGTCCACTCGATGCTGGTATCGTAATGAGAAAGAGGCGTTAGTGTTTGCAGCACTCATATTTTATCATTTACCGTTACCGTTAGGACTCATCTTCCTAATCAACTCAGTTTTCTACATACACACAGGTAAGCAGATCGTCACCATCTGCTGCCGCACACACAACACCCGAGCACCCACACAAACACCCACATAATCAAGCTTGGCAAGAACAGCATGTCTGCAACATGTTTGATTAGGAGTGGTGTGTGTGTGTGTGTGTGTGTGTGTGTGTGTGTGCGCGCGCGTGCGTGTGTGCATGTGTGCTTGACCGAGAGTGTTGATTTACAGTGTGTGTCAGGCCTTGCCCATCTGCCAACAGACCCTCCCTGAAATCTGCTGTCCCTGAATCTCACTCACACAAACACACATGTACACACACTTGGAGTATGTCCAGAGACTGCAGCAACCAGATTTATGTTGATCAGTGATACTGGCAATAGAGGGGCATTGTGGCTCAGTGGTTAGCCGTAGGGTTGAGTGCACCAGTCACCTTAGATTTTTCTGTCCCTTCCATGTGGAGAATGTTCACACCTGTACGGAAACCACGCCAACGAACATTTTGGGAAATTGGCGACGCAGATGTAGAGGTAGTGAATTAAGCAAGATTGTTGAAATGGAATGTGTCTCACACATTTAATTCCACTTCATATCACACGTTACTTATAGATCCACTTTACGATGAACATTAAAACCAGCAGTGATATTTGTGCTTGTGCTCAGGAGCCATAACTATTCCATAATCAAATCTAAAATCAAATTCCACTAAATATATATACACACACACACACACACACACACACACACACACACACTGTATTATAGCCATCCTCACCCACAAGCACCTTGATTTCTGATATCAGCCATGATTCCCTGGACAAGTGGTAAAAAAAAAACATTGGATCAAAACAGATTAAAATGGTGTGGAATCTGCTTCACATTAGCGTAGCAGTGTGAGTATTCCACCCGCATTTGCCCCTAAAAATGAATATATGCAAACCGGAAAAAATCATTTACGAGCAGAGTCAAGACTGTGTGTAATCCTCCCTTGCGTAATCCGCGGTCCCGTTGGATCAACTGTCCCACTGCCTTGCTCCCCGCCGCTGGTGGACTGTTGCGGGAAGAGAGCTCCGGAGCCGGACGTCTCTTGCTCCTATCCTCCACGTTAAGAAGACCTACAGCAGTAGGGAGTGAGGCAGAGGGACGTTGAACCCAGCCACCGGCCTGCTGTTCGGCTTATTTTCTGTAATCAGTGTAGAATGGAAGCACGGTAGCCTGGATGCCAGCTGAACATAGCCACAACATTTGAGTTCAGGAAGTTCGGTCTGGACTTGATCCGTCGTGGAGCAACTATGCTCGAACCAGAGCTGTTCGGACCAATCAAATTGTCGGGGCGGGCTGCATACGATGATGGACAGATGGATCAACAGTAACGTAATCAACCACGTCACCAAAGAGCGCTTGGGCTGAACTCGTTTACAACAAAGATGGCTGCAATCGTGCCTGTCATAGAAGGTATCGACAGCGCGTTCATTTTAAAAAGAGGAACAGAGAACCGCGATCACGTATGTAAACACATTGCCACACTCGTCCGCACGACACGGAAGCCGCCGCCTCTGCCTTTGCTCTGTCGAAGCCTGCCTTTGACTTGCAGCTTCCGTGACGTCTGTCTCCGTTGCTCTGATTGGTTGGAGGTCTATCCAATAGAAGTGCAGAGGCATTTTCTTTCCTGGTTCAGTTGAAACACGCCCCATAATCACAGCCCAATGGAGCGGTATCAGACTCGTGTTCCGACTAGAATCTGAGTATGACCACGTCAGGCTAGAAGCATGGTGTAATTAGCAAACTAGCAAGCTAACTAGCTGAACGTGTAAACTTATACAAAAGCACATCAACGCAGAAGTCAACACGGCTTTTGTCATATGGAAGAGGGCATGGTTTCATTATGGACATATTACTATTAGTATTATTATTATACATCCATGGGTTTCATATGAAATGGGTTGAAAAAGTCATACGAGGAGCACACGCGCACACTGTATAAATTTGTAGCCAATGTCATACATTGTTTGTTAATAAACTGTTACTTGAAAAAAAAAATTCTCTTTTCCGTTACTCTAGTGTGTCCCTAAATTTCTTAATGTACTTAAATTAAGATTCAACATGACAATTACATTTAGTCTTTGTTGTTATTTTATAACAGCTAATAAATAAAACAATGTTTAAATTCTATTGTACGGGCTCTATTGTATTGTAGTTCTTTTTATATTGTCCGATTCTGTTCTTAATGTATTTGATGTATATGTTTATGTTTTATGTGTATAACACTTTGAATCGCTGTGTTGTTGATAGTGCTGTACAAATAAACCTCCAGATTGGGTAAGAGGTTTTTTTTTCCCCCTTGGCTGAAAGGGAATTTTTAGGTCTTAATTAGAAGGAAACTCTAGTTCCTGAAGCAGCTTAATGGAAAGTAAATTGACCCTCAACCTCTGTTGGATGAGTCCATTTGCAGAAATGTAGCATCTTTCTCTCTCTGAGCTATGAAATCTCATCTGTCTCTCGCCGCCCTCAATCTCTCCTTGTTATCTCTTTCTCTCCCATACAGTTTCAATCTAATTCCCATTTTTGCTTTGCTGTATTGACCTTGCAGTACAGTGTATATATATATATATATATATCCATATACTGTATATTAGGAATGTAAAGGTACACTCAACTCACGATTCCATAGGATTCACGATTTTAAGTTCATGATGCGATTTTCTCAAAATCCTTTTCAACAGAATGAAACATGTCTTCAGCTGTCCTATAAAATTAAAGGCCTAAAATGCCCCAAAAATAATAATAATAAAAAATAAAAAAAACTGCCCCGTAATCCCCAAACCCCCGAGACTCCATTTTAATTAACAGTAATTTTATCATCGTAAATTACACTTCATTCAAAGTCGAAAGATACAAAAATAAAACTATCAAAAGCTATCTTGGTTGGTATTTCCACTGTTCCAATAACCACCAGTCTGGTTTGGTTGAAATAAACCCTTAATTCACCCATTTATATGTGGAAATATGCTGGCTCTATACATGCTAAAAGTACTCATTATTAAAAGAGACTGGTGACTTTGGCAATTTCTGAGCTGTTCCTGGTTAAACAAAAAGGATTTTACTCTTTAACAAAAAGGTCTCTCTCTGTTGGGATCCTTTCCATAATGTTGTCAGACACTTAGAATAATAATCTCAGCCTGTCAGTTGCAAAAACAGGTTTAAAGAAATGCCACCCATACTAGCGTTATTTTATCAATTTATTGTAAAGTTGTGGATTTGCGCTCTGCATCCCTATGCACCATGTCACTTTAACCTGACATCTGTCAGTCTAGCCTCCTGGACTGTCATCCAGGTATGTGGTAAGCGGTGTGCCTTCTTTTTTTTATCTGCCTGTGTCAAGTGGGATCCTGTGTGGGATACCGTATGTGTATAGCAACTTGCACCGAGTTGTATGGCAATAAAGTATTGAATCTTGAATCTTATATAGACTGTCTATTCCGGTTTACTGTGTTATTATTGACATGTATCACTAATCAGACACACACAATTTGCACTAACTGTATATCGACTCGTCACTACATTTCAGTATTTATATAGACTGTCTATTCATATATATTGGAAAATAACTGATTCAACATCACTAACTACATCATAATTTGCACCAACTGGTTTTGTTTTGTTTGACTCTTCACTACATCTCAGCGGTGTTATAGACTGTCTATTCACGTATATTGTTTTATTATCTTATCACTTTCGCATATCCATCGTCTTACTTACACCTCGTTTTGCGCCGGCTCTGTAATGCTTACTTAATCTGCACTTTATGTAGCCTATTGTATTCTGTATTCCTGTACTGTATTGAATGTGAAACTGTATGTTGTCCTGCATGCTTATGCTTTTCTTGGCCAGGTCGCCGTTGCAAATGAGAACCTGTTCTCAACGGCCTACCTGGTTAAATAAAAAAATAAATATATAATTGAAATTGATTTAAAGTACACCTTTGTCACTCAGTAGAAGAATGTGAATAGCGATTCAGTCAAAGAAATCTCATGATGATAAATATAAATATCATATCGCCATACACTTCCCTCCATTCGTCCACACAGCTCCCCTCTCTCTCTCTCTCTGAGAAGACACTTAGGCTTTCTGACAGATAAGGCGTTGGCGATGATTGGACCGATCTATGCAATCAACAACATTTATCAAACTTTAGGCCCCTTAATTCACTCATCTATCAATCTGCTCGTGCGGCATGATTATAATTAAAAACTCTCATCAGTCAGGCCTCTGAATTGGTACTCTAATTGAACAAGTAAAAGCAGTACATAGACTGATTACTTCTCCTTTCTTCTGAACACATTCGCAGACTTTCTCTCATGAATTATTCCCTCGGAAGGCCTGGGCCCTGAAGCTGAGGAAAAAGCAACAATGATATGTTATCCATATATTATCATTTGCTTTTTGGGTGAAAAAAGGGAGAGCTCATTGTGAGTTTGTGTGTGTCAGGCTGTGTAGGGCTTATTTTGGATCCATATCTCATTTTCTGACACCTTCTTTGTGACAATACTCAGTAATCACATTACAACACACCCGCAATACAACTTGCGTGGTAAATTTGGCTTGATTTGTCAGTGTGAACAGGTTCGCTGTAGATGTTCTGCTTATGCAACATGCAGCATTTGATCTGCTTAACTTATGTTTGCTTCATCACATTTCACAATTGATATGAGCGCTTTATCATGATTTGCTCCGCTGAGAGCAGATCTCGTGCAACAGATGTGCTGGCAGAAACATGAGTATCATTATCAGCACTGCAGCTTGTGGTGGATCTGGTGACAGCAATGCAACATGTGTTGAACCTGTATTAATGCCAATACTGACAAGAAACATCAATACAAAACAACACATATTAAGTATGTTGATAGCAACACTGTATTTCAGTTTTGGGAGGCTGCTTCAGGATTTTTACCTGCACGCACGGACTCACGCACGGTAAATGAGTGGTCAGGTGATGCGTTTCGATTAGCGCGAAAATTGATGCTGAGGAGGTGAAATGGAGGCTGTACTCTGGGGAGACTTATTTTATTTCTTTGATCCAACTTCCAAGTGGCCTATAGCCTACGTTAGAAATGATGTTAAAAAATGTATAAATGACTCATTCTTGACAAAAAGCAAAAGAGCTGTGTGTATGTGCACATTTGAATAATGTCGGTGTTAGCCCTCTGGACAGCGGAAGTCTCTTTTTTCTTTCTATCCCTTTTCCGCCGAGTGGCGCGCGTGCCTGCTCGCGGTGTGAAGCGCGCGTCCGCACTATTCTCCAACATGCACTTTAATAATCACTGCTGACGGCCTTTTGTAAAGTCTGGCTGTAAACGGGTTCGGGATTTTAAAAAGCCGTCAATCAAAATGTACTTGTCAGGCTCGGGCCTTGTCCGGCCTAACTTTTAAGGTTCGATTACAGCTCTATTGTGAGGTGTTACAGTAGGGTTCCACACAGCAAAATTTCGCTTCGCTCTCACTGAGGTTGACTGGAGACGATATTTGACGAAAGTTTAACTTTATTCGAATGAGGACCACTCGAGAACCAATCAGGTCGGCATGTTTGTGTTTGGAGGCAGGAGTTACAAAAAAAGTCTGACCAAGATGGCGGAGGTTATCAGAGCTGTATCATGAACATTTGTATGTGATTAAAATGTTTCTACACGAACATTGGTACTTGTATCAACACAAATTGTGATTTATATGACACACAAACTTAGTCAGGGCACATACACCACTAAATAGACCACTGTATATGTTAGTTTAAACACTCAAACTTTTCAGCTAGCCGACAGGCCAATCGCTAGCATGTTCGGACATTGGATTTCATCGTCAAGCCTAGCCAGGCAGCTAGGCTACTCGTGCATTTGTTTGGTTACAAGTTTTTGTTGGCGAACATTGACGCTTGTATCAACACGGATTGTTATTTATATGTCACACAAACTTAAACAGGGCAAATAAACCACCAAATAGACCATGACATGTGGTTAATTTCACAAGCTACGATAGCAACGATAGCTTGCTAGCAAACTACCTGCTAGCTACCTATGCTACCTAGCGTCAACCCTCTCTGCTAGCTGCCTAGCAGCCGGTGTTCTGATGCGGTCTTGCGTGTTTTCGCGACCACGCCCCCCGAGGCAAAATTTTGCTGGCCGAAATTCGTGAAGTGTTTCACTGTGTGGAACCCTAACATTAGGGCACGGCGCTAACGTTACGGTAGAGACAGATACACATTAGTAGAGAGGGAGTGACAGACTGCATCTGGGAATCGAAAGGATGGGAAATTTTTAACATTAACATAAAATTGAAATCCACCATGTCAATCATTAATTGGCTATCTGCATCACGAGTTATAGGCTCAGCTGGGAGCTTCATGGAGACAGCTAAGCTAGCTTTCAGAGTTCACTTCAACTTCATATATTAACTTCTAGTAGCCATTTTCTCATTAATGTGACAACCTGCAAGAAACTGGTTGCTAATAAACTGCTAAATAGTAGTGACAGCACCGTTTGGATTAGCTATCAATGCTGTTAGCATGGTGGCTAACACTAACGTAACTCTGTTTTTATCATTTCGGCTGTGTTTTTTTAAACATACTGTCATTGTGCTAACCGAGCACCGTTAGCCTTTACAACGGAGCCGCTTCACTACACTTGTTAGATAACGTTTCAGTACAGAGTTCTCTGTTGATTTGTGTTTGTCGCTGTGTGCTCGAGGTTGAAATGAATGTAAACAAAGCAGTGTGCCAGAAAAGCAATTCGCCATGATGTAGGTTCCCCTTCAAGGCTCAAATGTTGGATATCCCTCTAGTTTACAGAACATAACATCCAACACGTGATAGTGGCTTTGGCAATGCATAAGCCTGAGTAGTGTAGTACTTATTAATAATAGACAGGATTTGAGCATTATATTAAAATATAATATGAATATAATAAAAAAAGAAATGGTGTTATAGAGGATAATTGACAGCTCTAACACACACACACACACGTGCACACACACACACACACACACACACACACACACACACTTGTAAATTATTTAACTCCTCCCCGCTATGTTGCAGTAGAGGTTGTTTGAAGCGAATGCTTACTTATGTCTGTTTTACTGGTAGTTTCTTTGCCGGTATTAAACTGTTGTATTATGGGTCTGCAAATTCACTGAAGGTCTGCAAATTAGCTAGTCCTTTACACCCTGCATGGGTTGAACTTTATTTAAATGTAACAATGCCTACATGTGTTGTCCCTGTCAAATAATTGAATCAAATCAGTGGACTGGGAGGCTGCTGAGATCTACCTGGACTCGCTAACTGGAGTTTTTACTTAAACTTATTACATTCCTTTTTCATGCACATGCTTGAAAGGGCATACTTTCATATACACTATTGCACTATTCTTTGTACGGCATGGTTGTTTGTGTACTGCTGCAGCATTAATTAAGTATCTAACTATCTTGAACTCTTGAAAAATGGGATTCACTATTTTCTGACATTTCCTTAGTGCACAAAAGATAAAAACCGGGATGGGTATCATTATTATTTTATCCATACTGCTACTTTAACCAATACCGGCATCGTAGATGTCCTGCTTTTGCCAGCTTAGCTGCTATCAGCTTGTACATGAGTCTCATGTCTTCAATTGTTACGCGCAAAAACAGTATCAAAAAATGTTTTGGAGAGATTTGTGTTTCCTGGAAAGGAAGGTTGCTGTAAAAATGAACCGCATAACCAGCAGGTGTCAGTATATAATCATATACGTTTTTGACTAAATAACTAAAAGGTCAGTTCACTAGATTTTTTTGGCTGTTGAGTAAGTGGATCTTGAGTTCAGACTTACATTTACATTTAGAGTGCAGTGTGTGAGATTATCACAAACTCCAGTAATGTGAGCGGGAGCAGCTCAAGAGAGAGGGGGATGCTGCAACAATGGAACCTCTGAGGTTTTATTTCATCGTTGGCCAAACAAATGTGAGGATATGGGTACGATTCACGTTAGAATCAGTACCAGAACCTGGAATTTGGTACCAGTACCCAGCTGCACCTTTTTTCACTACTTTATTCTATAACAAACATTTAATCTCTGTTGTAAATAAATAAGTCCAAACTTATCACTTTCAACATTATTGTGTTATTTGTTTAAAACATGTCAATTTCATCATTGAGCAATGTTGACTATCCATATAGTCCCATCTCTCTCATTCCACATTTTCACTTTTATGTGACCAAAGGAGAAAAACACAGTATTTATCCTCTTAACTCACATTAACACACTAAAAAAGGAACAGGTCAAGAGCAGACCATAGAGAGGTCCAAGGATACGTGCGTGCGTGTGTGCGTGCGTCCGTGCGTGCGTGTGTGTGTGTGTGTGTGTGTGTGTGTGTGCGCGCGCCATGAAACCCATGTACCACAGCATGTCCTGAAAGAGAGATAAGGACAGCAAGAAATAAGAGGACAGAAATAGATACAATCTGCATACAATAATGGAGAAAAAGAAAAGAAAAAAAGTATAAAATAAGGTTAAAACGGATACAGGACAGAGAAACTGGAAGGAAGAGGCAGAAACTGATAACACCAGGAGAATAAATTCCCTTTGGAAATCTGAAGAGAGACAAAGAGTTCCTCCTGACCTGTAAAATCAATGAGGTAATCAAAGACTTGTTCTGACCAGAAACAAAACAAAAATCCACCTAACAACCCTCGACAGAAAATAGACTACCTGCTAATATCGCCAAAAAGAACATATCAGTTACTGACAGAACTTTTTTTTTTTTTTACTGATCAAAGGTCATTGTGAAGATTCTGAAGAGCAGCTGCTCAGCTCCATCCACCAAACCAGCCACTGACCGCTCAACTTCTACCGGGGAAAATGAGATTTGCATTAAACAGCATTTAATTAAGATACACTAGATTAAGCCCCATTAAGATGTTACTATATGCAGCACATGGCTGTATAGTGATTTGCACTGTTTCAAAGATGGATGGAAAAACGTAATGCAACAGCCCTGGGCAGGCCAGGGATGAACTGGAACACTGACAGAGAGCCAGGCCTGTTCACCTACACATTTTATTTATTGGCGCCTTTTTTGATACTCAAGGACACCTCACATGAACAAATCATAAAAGATAAAAACGGATGCACAACAAAGACCACACAGAATTACAAAGCAATGAACAACAACAGACAAATACAATCAATTTACACTGAGTTTGCCAGTTTGAAGAGGTACGCACCCTTGTGCGAAGAAAATGCAAAAGCAAAAAAAGTTATAGCTGGCTCAACTTTAGCCACAGCTGTGACGTCATGTCACCCAGCAAAGTGCTGCGATGGCCAATCAGATACATGCAAGTGCACATTCCTGGTAAATAATGCTTTTTTAATGAGAAAATTGTATTTCTAATGCATGATCGTCACAATGAAAGATCAAATAATTGCCACAGTGATAACTTTACAGAACTCTAGCAAATTGGGGTGGAACGGTTCACGTAATTCTTCGTAGTTCTGTTCGAATCACTGTTTTGGGGTCAGTTCAGTACGTTTATGGTACAGGGGGGGGGGGGGCAGTGCCAATTTCAACATGCTTTTCATTGATTAATTTGGCAAACAAGTTAACTGTTTAACTGTTAACTCTTTGCTTTAACAAAATTCCGGCTAACAACATAAAGAACATAAACACTTCTATATTGTCAAATTAGTGCAAACAAAAAAAATGCAACTATTTTTATATAAAACTGGTGCATCTTGGATGCAACTATGGTTAATAAAATGTGATGCAGTGCCCTCTAGGGCGGTGGAGAAAACGTGCCATATGCCTCACATGCTAGACAACTTTTATCCTTAAGGGAACTATGTTAGGGTAAATTGGAGAAAGGTCTAGCTGCAGAGTTCCAGGCTCGGGCCCATCTCCTCCGTCACACCCTTTCTTGTCCTGAGCTCGGAGAAGGAAGTGATGTCTGAAATTGTGTACGCCAAAGACAATACGATCGGTATATGATAGCATGCCTCATAGTCCATTAGTTTATATAAGCCACACAACCTCCAGCAATAACACCAAGGTACACAATACATTGTTAATATTTCGCTTTAACCTAACTGTAACTTATAAAGTTACCTAATGTAATGGTAAAGGCCCAGTGTGTAACGGGTTTAGTTGTTCATTATCAAAATCTGTGTTGCCCGTTCACAAACTTGTCCTTTTTCTTGAATATTTACCTCCACCATCAATTCCAAGTATTCCTTTTGGCTTGAAATTTTACTTTTGCATGAACTGGGGTAGACGCTCCATATTCATGCTCCATCTTGAAATACGTTAGCCGGTAAGGGACATACAGGCCATACTGCTCCGCCTTTCGCGTTTTTGCTGTCACATGATAAACTCACAGGTGCTGCTAATGAGTATCGTCGCTTCCGGCAAGTTTGAAGAAGGAAACATGGAGGACCACACGTATACAAAATCCAAATTTCAGGAACAGGAGTCTTCTTCATCGCCCAGAAAAAGAAAAAGGATATTGAAAAGAGCAAGAGACGGGCTTTTTGAAGCGTGAAGGCTACCGTAGCTGTAATACGTACTTTGAACTGCGTGGTGCGAGAGAGTTGATTGCGATATATGATTTCAACGCTAGATGGGAGAAATTCCTACACATTGGACCTTTAAGCAGCAAAGAACTTCTACTAACCTTATGAGTTTGCTAATGTTAGCCTGCTATGATAATGTCGTTAGCAAACTAATGTTAGAAATGATTATATTATATTATTATTTTTTGCAGTTTTTTGCTATCTTATCCTGATCGTAATTCTACAAACAAATACAATAACGTTACACAAACAACAACAACGGGGGGGAAA
Source organism: Sander vitreus (assembly GCF_031162955.1). Lineage (NCBI taxonomy): Eukaryota > Metazoa > Chordata > Actinopteri > Perciformes > Percidae > Sander > Sander vitreus. The sequence continues at coordinate 5,895,267 of NC_135869.1, read as the reverse complement.
AAATGCAAAAAGCTTGAAGTAATCATTTCAGTTAACTAGGCATGGGCCGGGTACTGGCTTCAAGGTACGCCGCGGTTTTAAACAGGGCTGAAACGATGCCTCGAATAACTCGAATAACTCGATTAAAAAAAATCAATGTTACCAACGTTGTATTGCTGACGGACGGTGTTTCCACACGGATCATTATTATTGTCGCACACCAGACGCTGCTCAGTCTGCTGGCGGCACATGCCAGAGCGTAAATAGTGCTTGGCTAAGAGAAGAGACAGGCTGGAGGAAATGACAGAAAGTGTCCCAAGTTTGGAATCCGTTCAAACGTAGTTAAAACGAGAACTCTGTACAGTGTGCCTACTGAAAAACCAAACTAGCTTACCACAATAATAGCACGACGTCAGTGCTTCAGCGTCTCAACAGAAAACATTTCTCATCCATTCCCACGAAGCGGACCCGACTAAAATAAATCACGGAGTTGTACGGACGATGAAACTACACCAAACACAACAACTACCAAAAACAAAGACAAGAAAATACGTAGCAGTGACCACAATTTGATCTAAAGAGCCGACTTGTTGACTATCCCTTCGGAGAAACAGCTGATTGTTGCGCACCATTTTCTCTCACTTTCTCTCTTCACGGAGAAACGGCTGATCAACGATCTACTAGCATAAGTGTAACAGAGCTGTGTGACATTGTGATTAAATATATAAATACATATTACATACATTTACATATAGGCCTATATACAGATCAGTCTCAGGATGAAACTTGTAGTTCTGAAAGTTAAGTTGCACAACTTAAGGTCATGTTTATGTATGTTTAATGTTTAATGTATACCTTAGTGTGAGGTTGATGTCATTTCAGAAAATTTATTTTTTATTTTAAAATTTTACAATGTTATATGGCACTTAAATGCACTCCATATGTTTAGTTTTTTGAGAGATGATATTGTAAGCAATGTAGGCAACACAAATATTGCTTTTTCCGAAAATGTTAACCAAACTATTGTTTATTATTGCTCTATTTCTTATCCGATTACTCGATTAATCGATGGAATAATCGGTAGAATACTCGATTACTAAAATAATCGATAGCTGCAGCCCTAGTTTTAAAACCACTTACATTTTCTGGCATACTGTTCCTAAGGTATGAGCTGTTTTTTGAGTCTTCAAGGACAGAAAGTGCACTTTAGAAATCCCTCTCCCTGCCAGTGTGCAGTGTGTTTGAAAATAAAATACATTGTGCTCAATGGAAAAAAAATTTTTTTTACCCAGACATTTAAAAAAGAAAACATTTTAAAGCTGTAATTGCAATACCGCAATACCGTGAAACCATGATTGTTTTGCTGAAGGTTATGATACCGTCAGAATCTCATACCGGCCCATGCCTACAGCTAAACTTAACGTAAACTTACAAAGGTAGCGGGACATTATTGATAACGTCCCATGGGAAATTGTTGGGTCTTTGTAAATTATAGAGTGTGGTCTAGACCTACTCTCTCTGTAAAGTGTCTCGAGATAACTCTTGTTATGATGTGATACTATGAATAAAATTGAATAACCTGTAGCCTATAAGGACTTTTGAGTTTAGTGTGAGTTGCATTTTCAATTGACTAGAGAGGGGAGTTAGCATTGGGCTTTTACCTTATGGTTACAGAATACCAAGGCAAGAAAGAAAACTGAAGAGCCTACAAAAGGATCTGCAAAATGGCACAGTTCTTGGATCCAAAGGTGCAACAGCAAGGTAGATGAGAAAGAAAGTCTTCTCACAGACTGCCATGCAATAAGCAAAAACCATCCATGAAAGAAAGGCAAGCGGGCTAGTGATTAATAACATTTACTCTTTTATAATAACATTTTAGCATTATTTGCTCCACTAGAAAAACACAGTATAGTCAGTGAGAGTGATGTCACTGAGCCAAGGGTTGCCAGGGGAGAGAAATGATGATGTCAGGGAGAGAGCTGAAGATGAAAACGAAGATGCCAGGGATAGAGATTATGAGGATGACAATCACATCAGGAAGATGGATGGTGATGAAGATATCAGGGTGAGAGATGATGGGATGACAAAGCTTTATACGTGCACATCCATGCACACGGTCTGAACGTGAAGAGTGCCAAATCAAGTCAACATATTGTCCGGGTTTTCAATTTAGTTGAGATGCGATACACTTTCATAGCCTCATCTACAAAATGCCATGCAGCATTTGTGAAATTAAACAATCTATGTACCCTGGCCAGAGAGTCCATGAGCTAAAAAAAAAAAAAGGCCGTCTGACACACGGTGCAGCTGCTTCAGGACTTGGCTGAGTGTCCCCCTAGACTCCGCAGCAGGTGATGCCCGGATGCTCTTGCAAAGGGCACAGGTGTGGTGCTCTCCATGCATAGATTACATTCAAAATCTATGCAACCGTGTAGGGTTGGGTATCATTTGGAACAATTCGTATTCCAATTCCGAAGTTCATATCGATTATCAGTTCTTATCGATTCCGATTCTTTGAGGGGTGGAGCTGAAACGGGTCACATGATTATTTCACAAATAAGAGGACCGTTTTATTTTGATTCAATGGTGGTTTGCAGTTTTACCGGGCTTTTTCAGCGTACAAACAAAGCCACGCTAGAGCGCCGCTTACTGTGCTCCACGGCCGCAACATAACAAGCACCTGGTCGCTACGGAAACCAAAACTTGCGCATGTTAAATTTGGAATCGGTGATCGGATTTTAAAGCAAATCCTCCAAACGATTCCAAGTAGGAATCAGTTCTCGATGCCCAATCCTGCACCTGTCTTCGCTGAGACTGCCACTGGTTCGCCTGCGCTCCCGAGAAAGGACCTTGGCATATTGACTTCTTTATTAAGACGAGTTTGTTTGGCTGCACTATAAACAGATACACCTGCTGCTACTCAAACTCAAACACAGCTACAACACTAACAGGTTGAATGTTTGTAAACCAGTGTGCAATATTAAAATCAATGTGCAATTTCGCAAAGCAGTTTTTAACTACTTCATTTATCTATTTATTAATTTAGTGTATTATTATTGCGTGGAATGCATGAATGAATGTGTGGAGAGAATATCTTCTTTTAACTAGTGGCACCTTACAGGAGTAGCACTCTGAAATTTCGTCTATTCTATGACATTGTATTTCTGAAAGTAGCTGCTAGTTATTCATTTATGCAAAAAAAACATTTGAAATGATGACAATTGCTGCAAATACGAGATAGAAATCATATAAATTGCAAAATATTAAGTTGTAATTGCCTACTGATTATGCTTGGACATGCATTTTGAAGATTTGCTTATTTTTAGGTTTTGTTTTTTTTTTTTACTTTAGGCTGAGCTTGGTTTATAGCTTTGCTTATCTGTTCTTTACTATACACTAACCAACAAGTGTAACCACAAACTGTGTAAACCTAATGTTGACCATAGTTACTCACTAACCTTTATTTTGCACACTGCCAATCTTCCTTTGTGCAGCTTTAAGACACTATGGATTTCTTTTTTTAGGTAGAGCAGACAGCTTGCTTGCTTGCTAAACCCCTACACCTCCACCCAAGGGCAATGCACCAGCAGACTGCAGGAGAAGCACAGATACATGCAGAGGAAGATTATCTCCCATCTATCCACCTCCACCTTCATTCCTTCCTTTCCTCCTTCCCTTTCTATTCTGTGATGGCTCTAGATTAGTTTTTTTCAGCCGTGTGTGTGTGTGTGTGTGTGTGTGTGTGTATGTTCCCTGTCATCATGTGTTTGTTTTTTTTACTTCTTGAAGCAGAAACTTCTCGTAGCAGACATAAACTATTTCTGGTTCTCACACAACAAAAAGGTCTGTTTTACATTTTACATAATACAAATGTCTCTCTCTTTTTGTATTATACATCAGCAGAAGCAGCCACTTTATGCTAACAGTCTTGCAGGATCTCGATTCTGTTGACGAGCAGAGGATCTCCTCCAGGCCAGCCAGAGCTAACACACACAAAAAACACACATACACACACACACATCTCTCTCACCCACACAGCTTGTCAATCTTTCACATATACACGGGGGAGATACAATAACTGGAACACCTGTGCTATATAATGCTGTTTTCTCAGGCTGTAGTTCCTCGAACACCCACTACAAAATCACTCTTTGTGCTTCAAAGTTCATACAGTATGAGATGTGGCCGCCCGTTTCAAATCAGGGTCCCCCAAAGAGGTTTTAGCCAGCGCCAAAGGAAAATCACCAGCACCAAAATGTATTTTTTTCCCCAGCAGTTAACTCCCCTCTCATCCACAGCCGCTATCTAATACACACGTGGTTGGCGCTGATAAGCCAGCTAAGCTGCACTGTTTTGACTTGACCTGAATGCTCTGCTGCGTGCATTAATGGGATCTCAGTTTTAAAGTCCCGAGTCAAGCTGCACTGGACTCTCCCAGTGACCTTGCTGCCCTGGGGCCCGGCGGAGCAGTGAGGTGAAGCTGCAGAACTACAGATCGAAGGTGGCAGCGAAGCCACCAGCAAAAGACCTGGGTCTGTCCGCAGACAGTTTCAGAACTGTTAAAAACTCCTCTTAGAATAGTTAAACATTAGTCCACTTCTGTGATGTGGTACAGTTGGTTTTCACATCTGATGTGAAGCGTACGGAAGTACGCAAGAACTGTACCCAAGAACACCTTTTCAAGTGGACTTGGCCAGGGATCGACAAACCGTGCCCGTGTACGGTACACAGTCTTCACACCAGTCCAACAAACTTGGATCTTTCGTACACTAGTCTCGTTTTGCCAGACCATCCTCCACAGCGCTGCGGAGGAGGATCTGCATTCCTCCTCCGCATTTCGATTCCGGGATGGGAGAAAAACATGCTATGGTTTACTGGCATGTCTTTAAACCAATCACAATCGTCTTGGGCTGGGCTAAGCGCTGCAAGAAGCCCAGGTACCACTGCAAAATAGCCTCGGGAAGGAACTTGTTTAGGTGGAACGTGTACGTTCAAAAGTTCTTTTAGTCGTGCAACAGAAAACTCAGATTGGACAGATAGTCTAGCTAGCTGTCTGGATTTACCCTGCAGAGATCTGAGGAGCAGTTAACCATAGTCCTCAGAAAGCCACCGGAGTTTAGAACGCCAACACAAAGAAAGAGGAAGGTAAACATGAAGGACATCCGGATGAAAAGAAGGACATATGGTGGAATTTTTGGAGGCATCGATCTGTGCCCAGGGCCCTGATTCCAAAGTCCCTTTACTGCAATATATTCCATTATACTTATTTGAATTGTCACCTGCCTCCTGAATTTTTTTTGTGTTTGCCTTCACATAATGTACATAGTCTCCCCCAATTTCACACAACCTGACACTTCATTCATAGCTTTTCGAACATGTGATGTCTGTAATGTCTATCTGTAATGTAATGTCTGTCATGTATTGTCTGTAATGTAATGTTTGTAATGTCTATCTGTAATGTAATGTCTGTAATGTAATGTCCGTGATGTAATGTTTGTAATGTAATGTAATGTCTGTCTGTAATGTAATGGATGTAATGTCTATCTGTAATGTAATGTCTGTTATGTAATGTCAGTAATGTCTGTCTGTTATGCAATGTCTGTAATGTCTGTCTGTAATGTCTAGCTGTAATGTAATGTCTGTCATGTCTATCTGTAATGTCTGTCATGTAATGTCTGTCATGTCTATCTAATGTAATGTCTGTAATTTAATGTCTGTAATGTCTATCTGTAATGACCATCTGTTATGTAATGTCTGTCTGTAATGTCTGACTGTAATGTAATGTCTGACTGTAATGTCTGACTGTAATCTAATGTCTGTAATGTCTATCTGTAATGTAATGTCTGTAATCTAATGTCTGTAATGTCTATCTGTAATGTAATGTCTGTAATGTCTGTAATGGCTATCTGTAATGTCTATCTGTAATGTAATGTCTGTAATTATCTGTAATGTAATGTCTATCTGTAATGTAATGTCTGTAATCTAATGTCTGTAATGTTTATCTGTAATGTAATGTCTGTAATGTAATGTCTGTAATGTTTCTCTAATGTAATGTCTGTAATGTAATGTCTGTACATGTTTTGTTGTTTTTTTCTCCTTTTTTATTTAAAATCTTCAACAACTGGACACAAGGGGCCAGATGCATAAAACTCTGTAGTCTGTACAAAACTATACTATATGTTCACAACTAAAATGAAGTGTACGCACAAAGGCAGACATATGCGTAAGCATTTTCATTAGGGTTTATATAGCCAAGCTAACACATTTGTATGCTAACGAAATTGTATGCATGTGCATGAGCCTGATTTCCATGTATTGATTGAGTTCGCACCACAAGTTATTAGAGATGGCAACTAGTACAACAACAACAACAGGGACGAAGTATGCATTAGAGATATCAAATCATGGATGACCTACAATTTCCTGATGTTAAACTCAAACAAAACTGAAGTTATTGTGCTGGGCCCTAAACACCTCCAAACATCATTATCCAAAGATATAGTTACTCTGGACGGTATTGCCCTGGCCTCCAGCACTACTGTCAGAAATCTAGGAGTTATTTTTGATCAGGATATATCCTTTAACGCCCACTTAAAACAAACCTCTAGAACAGCCTTTTTTCACCTTCATAACATTGCCAAAATTAGGAACATCCTGTCTCAAAACGATACTGAAAAACTAGTCCATGCATTTGTTACTTCCAAGCTGGACTATTGTAATTCCCTATTATCAGGATGCTCAAATAAAACTCTTAGGACTCTCCAGCTGATCCAGAATGCTGCAGCGTGTGTTCTGACAAGAACTAAGAAAAGAGATCATATTTCTCCTGTATTAGCTTCTCTGCATTGGCTTCCTGTAAAATCCAGGATTGAATTTAAAATCCTTCTCCTCACCTACAAAGCTCTAAATGGTCAAGCACCATCATATCTTGAAGAGCTCATAGTACCTGTATTGTCCCACTAGAGCACTGCGCTCCCAGAATGCAGAGTTACTTGTGGTTCCTAGAGTCTCTAAAGGTAGCATTTAGCTATCAGGCTCCTCTCCTGTGGAACCAGCTCCCAGTCTGGGTTCGGGAGGCAGACACCGTCACCACCTTTAAGAGTAAACTTAAAACTCTCCTCTTCGATAAAGCTCATAGTTAGGGAGTGAGGAGTTGCAGCGTTCGCCTAGACCGGCGGGGGAAGGTGTGTAGCCACAGTCATGACGCACCGCCTCCCTATCTCGGCTTCTCTTCATAGAGAGCTTCTCTCTCCTCTCTTTGTGTGTATTCGTGTCACAGAAATGCTTGTTACTAACATTGCTCCGGGGAGCTTAGTCCTTATGTTCTTTTTCCGCCCAGCATCATCATCTTGGATCATGATGGCACCTACATCATGGTGGCAGCTGTCGCCGTGGTCCTGCCCTACACCCTGCTACGCACTGCAATGCCCGGCTTCGACTTGCTATGTCCGGCCAACGCCCTGCCACGCCCTGTTATGCCCTGCTGTGCTCTACGACACCATGAACTATTATCCATCCATCCATCTTCATCCGCTTATCCGGGGTCGGGTCGCGGGGGTAGCAGCTCCAGCAGGGGACCCCAAACTTCCCTTTCCCGGGCCACATTAACCAGCTCCGACTGGGGGATCCCGAGGCGTTCCCAGGCCAGGTTAGAGATATAATCCCTCCACCTAGTCCTGGGTCTCCCCCGAGGCCTCCTCCCAGCTGGACGTGCCTGGAACACCTCCCTAGGAAGGCGCCCAGGGGGCATCCTTACCAGATGCCCGAACCACCTCAACTGGCTCCTTTCGATGCAAAATGAACTATTATAACTATTACAATATCTTTATTGTGACTATTATTGCCATTGTTCATCACACCCCCAACCGGCACCGTCAGACACCGCCTACCAAGAGCCTGGGTCTGTCCGAGGTTTCTTCCTAAAAGGGAGTTTTTCCTCGCCACTGTCACACTTACGCATTCATGCATGCTCTTGGGGGAATCACTGGAATTGTTGGGTCCTTGTAAATTAAATAGTGTGGTCTAGACCTACTCTATCTGTAAAGTGTCCCGAGATAATTCCTGTTATGATTTGACACTATAAATAAAACTGAATTGAAATTGAAGCGGAATTTCACTAAATGTGAAATTAAGACACTTATCTGAGAAGTCGAGAAAAGAAAATGCGTTATATTTAGTGGTCTCAGTTCTGGAATCACGAACAGAACAAAAACTACTGAATGGAAAAACGTAACAGAGGCTATCAATTCTTTAAGTCCAGGTACGGATCACGGATGAAATCCGGTACTACTATACCACTACTATATATTCAACGTCACTAACAATGTATTGATCAGTAGAGCATTTATTTCAAAATAGAGAACATTACACTTAATAATGTATTATATCCATAACACGAGGTATGAGAAGAAGGGCATAAAACCAACAATCTGTTGATTTTTTTTTTCTTGTATTAAGACTCCATAGTCTACCAATGGCATAGCAGTCAATGCTGAAAAAAAATCAGGTTTAAATCTGAAATTGAATCAGATCGTAACCTTAAAATCGAATGTCAAATCCAAACGTGGATTTAGAGAATCGTGACACCCGTGATATTGTAGTATTATACTGGTTACTTTGTGCTTTTTTATACATGCAAAAGGTGATGCAAGATGACACATTTAGCATCACTGTACGAGTCAAAAACACAGTGTTTTCGAAACCCAGAAGAACTAAATATAGGAATGAACAAAGGTCAACTCCCTGTCCTGACACCCTGTCCACCAGTCCTCCATTTAGCAAAATTGGATTATTTTACTATTCTCCAGATGGGTATGAGCCCACAGTATAAATTCCCAATAATCCAACCCATGAAATCTAAACCTATACAGGCATTTGTGACTGATCGTCCATTCATGTGTTTTGTTACAGTAAATTACATTCAAAACAGCAGCTTAAACATTAACATCTCCTATGTTGTCCCTGTATTTTGTCTCATGCAAAAGCACCTTGTGTAATTACAGAAAGGGCCAGCTTTGACCTTACTTGATTAATATGCAGAAAACATTCTACTCTGGAGCCAAATGAGAAACTGAAGGGCAGAATGTGCCGGGAAAGAGGCCATAGGCTGGAGTGGACAGAGAGGGAAATCAAAGGGAAACCTCTCAAAGAGGCCATGTGTTCGAGTTGTCAACAGTCGAGCAGACAGCTAGCTTAATGCTGGTTTTATGCAGGTTCTCTGTCTTCCAGCTGGTTGTGTGTGTGTGTGTGTGTGTGTGTGTGTGTGTGTGCGTGCGTGTGTGTGCGTGCGTGCGTGTGACACTGCAGAGTGTGATTGTTTATACGAGTGTGTACATGCAGCTTATGATTGCAGCCTGCAGCTATTTTCTAAAACACAATGGTGCAGGAGCAGTAATTATTTTTGGTATTGAATGGCTAATATACTTTTAATTGCTTGCCATTTCCCAAGGAAGGGGTTTTATCTCCCTTGACGTGATGCAAGAAAAGCGTTAATCATTTGGCCAAGGTGAAAATGCCAAGGGGATTTTACAGTGAAAGGTTTCACTGCCCTGTGCAAAATACAAGTAACCAAGCTTGATGAGATCCTCAATTATGTAAAACCATCATCAACACAGACTGAGAAGAATTGTGGCTTATGTTATGCTGTCTAGTAATGTTCAATACCATTTTCCTCTTTAATAACGCTGCTGATCTAAATCCTCCAGATATCACTCGGTTACGTTGTAATCTTGGTTCTCTGAGTGAAGAGTCTATCTCTCAACTATCTCATATTCCATGTGTACGGGGATGATCGCCCACGAGGTAGCAACAACAAGGGTTGAGTGCCCCAGTACCCAGGATGGGACAGGCACACCCGAAAATGTATATGCCTGTTAAATAGCATCCACAACCCAGTGGGACAGCCATGGCTTTGACAAAGGTACGCCCAGACGACCGGAAGCAGAATGACCGCTGGACAGTCTTCCTGAGGGCCAATGTGCGCTTCATGTATTCCGCCAGGGCCCTGACAGGGTAAAACGTGGACTGGGGCCAATCTACCATCCAAGCCTCTTTAGGAGAGGAGTGAGTGGAACCCTGATGAAACATCTATCAGGAATGCTGGATCGGGATAAAGGATAAACCGGCCCCATCCTGCAAGAACCTGCAGCTTTAACTGCTTTTGAACAGGCAAGTCATGGAGCTTGACTACTCTTCAGGCAAAGGTATGCCAGAGTAACCCAGTGTGAAGGGAGAGCCACTTCAGGAAGGATGCAGGAGTGCTCCAAGGACCATGGTTAAACCCAAAGAGAGACTACAGGACTGGACAAAGCCTCTGGGAAACCAGGAAATCAGGGAGTAGTCATGCTCATGCAGTGTGGAAACACAAACACACATTGCCTAGACCACTGCCAAAATTCCTTGCAGGGCTGCAACCGACTTTCCCGCCTCCAGCTGGGTCAGCAGAAATGACAGGAGGCCACGCAGCCTTTGTGGACAGCACCCCAACCTGCCTGGGGCACATCTGTGGAGATCAGCTGTAGGTAAACCACTGGTCGTAGCGCAATTCTTTGCTATGCTTCAATGTCAGCCAACAGCAGAAGGCTCCGTGCCTCTACGAGACCAACCATAGTCCGGTGCACAGGTCTCAAGTAGAGGAGGGTGAGGGGAACTATCTGGATGTCCTCAATCTCATGAGGTGAAGACAGAGCCACCAGTCAACCTGATATTGCGGCTGGAACTGGCAAAGTCTCCGAAGCCCTCAATCAGCCAACCATTGAAATGACTGAGGATCCTGAGCCCTCGCTGCCTATGAGTGCAATAACTGCCTCAGCGGTGAGGTCAGGGGAGCCAGTGAAATGTCGAAGGCAGAACTGAGACTCAACATCCGGCCCTTGAAGTAACACCTCAGGAAGCCAGTGACCCTGCCAGAGAGGTATCTGGGAGTGGGGGTTCCTGAGGTAGATGGCAGCACACCAAACACGTGATGGATTGCTGTCAACCACCCTGGGCTTTACCCGGAGGCAGAGAGACGCCGGTTGGGCATTGAACGTGTCTGCTTATTTCCCAGAGTGCATGAACTGACTAGGCCAGCAATACGCTCCAGGAAGGAAAGCAGTAAAGTGTTTTGTCTGTTACCCGACTTTTCGCCTGCTCAGCACGAGACCCCACACAGCGCATCAGCTCACGAGGACGCAAGCAATACGCTGGTAAAGGGAGACATACGGAAGGACAAGCAGCTGCTGCAACAAGACTCCCGGAGACAGTCAAAACTGTTGCTACTTTGTTTGCAACCCGGGAACAACAATCCACGAAGGCTGCCCACAGACAGGCTCCTAACTTAACAGGTAAGCAGATTCACTATTGCAACTCACACTTTCGGTTTTTCTCTACGAGATTGTCTGCACACACGCAACCATACTCCTCAGGTGGAGATCAAACTATCAGTGATTCCACGCCAGCACAGGTGCTTTATAGGAAATAGCATAGGGCGTGGCCGGGCAAGCCGGTGTGTCTTAAAGAAGTATCCACGTACCTGACCTCAGGGGGATCATCCCCGTACATATGGAATATGTAACGGTGGAGAGATAGTCTTGATACGATAGAGAACTATTTAGTCTTTACAATGTTGATGAAATGAGGTTGGCTTTTGGAACTAATAGTTGTGGATTCTTAGAATCGTCCATCAAATATATAAATGAAAATAGGTGTATTATAGTTAGTAATTATATTAGTATAACTAATATTTAGGCCTATATACAGATCAGTCTCAGGTTGAAACTTGTAATTCTGAAAGTTAAGTTGCACAACTTATGGTAATGTTTATATATGTTTAATGTATGCCTTTGCTTGAGGTTGTTATTGCATTTCAGAAAATGTTTTCTTTAAAAAAAACAATGTAATATGGCACTTAAATGCACTTTGTTTAGTTTTTTGAGAGATGATATTGTAAGCAATGTAGGCAATAAAATGTTTGCTTTTTTCTGAAAATTAAACCAAACTATTGTATATTGTTGCTCTTCAATAAAACAAATTTTTTTTCTTATCTGATTACTCGATTAATCGATAGAATAATCGGTAGAATACTCGATTACTAAAATAATCGATAGCTGCAGCCCTAATCACAAGAGGTAATGTTAATCCTTCTTTTAAGATAACCTAAACCTAAAGTTAGGTGACTGTCCTGATACTAAATTAAGCTAATGCTAGCTTGTGTCAGGTATTTGTTTTTTAGGTAATTAGTTATATATCAGTAAGATGCTAAAAATGATGTTTGTCATGTGTTTTCGAAGCGGCAGCTCCGGGGCTGAACCACAATTCATCGAGTGGTCACTTGAGTCAATCACAATAGAACCCATGTTAAAATCTCAACTTGTTTAAAATGATCAACATGTTTAAATGGAAATTTTGGGTTTTATCAACCTGGACCCTATTTTCCTATGTTTTTGTGTGTAAACAATCTTTGAAATTTGGTCGAGTATTAAGCATGAACACTGTAACCGGCAGACACAGACCGGGCTTGTGCATCGTCAATTTGGTCCACTATATGCTTTTTTTTTTTTGCCACTGAAAGGCTCAGATTATTATTCTAAGTGTCTGACATTTTGAAAAGGATCCTTAGAGAGACAGGCCTTTTTAAAAACCTCTTTAAGACCTTATTGGTTAACCAGAAACAGCTCTGAGATCGCTAGCACTAAACCCACCAGACTCCATTTAAAAAAGCAATACTTTTAGCGTGTATAGAGCCAGCATATTTTTACATGTAAATCGGTAAACTATGTGTTTATTTCTACCAAAACTAGAGTTATGATGGTTGGAAAAGTAGAAAGACGACCGAAAATGGCTTTTCATAGTTTTATTTTGTTTCTGTCCACTTTGAATGAAGTGTATTTTACGATGCTAAAATGACTGAAAGTGGCTTTAGCAATCGCGATTTCGCGGATGATTTTATGTTTATAAAAAAGGATCTTACTCTTTAACCGAAAGGTTGACCTCCTTAGAAATCCTTTCCATAATGCTGTCAGACACTTAGAATGTTAGTTAGAATATTAATCTGTGCCTGTTGTGGCAAAATGAGCACTTAGGTAAATACAAGCTGCACAATTGCCCTATTAACTTACATTGTAGCTTGTTTCACCGCTGCAGCCATCTCGCTTAATACTGGACCAATGTCAAAGATTGTTGTTCCCATCAGTCATTTAGACACAAAAACATAGAAAAATAGGGTCCAGGTTGAAAAAAACGTGAGTTACCCTTTTGGTCTAAATAGCTAATGTCACTAGGAAAACCATACATTCAATGCAGAGTCATGAGAACATGACAGCATAGCATTTACTGATGAAGGCCATGAGATATGTTGGAAAGTTGTAGGAAAAGGGTGTTATTATGTACCATTGGAAAGAACCACCCCCTCTCGTTTGTCGCTTAAACTCTATGTCTCTGACTCCCCTTGTTTTTAAGTCTTGTATTTTTTGCTTGACAGCTTTTTTGCTTGTCTCCCTCTCAAGCACGCCTTTTCTTTCTGTAATCCATTTTTCCTGCACTTTTTTTTATCTCCCTGTCCCTTCTCGTCTCTCCATCTCTCTGTAACAGTGTATGTGTGCCTCTGATTAAGTTTGGATAAAATAGTCATGAGAACAGCCAGCTTACATTTGAAGCTTAAGGGAAGGATGGTGGGAGAATAATGATAAGACTAGAGAGATGGGGAACAATAGTGGGAGGAAAAGGGGATAAAGTACAGAAGTGGGGGAGCCATCTTATTTCAATGCACATTTAAGAGTATCCAGGATCAACCCTGAGCAGGAAGATATTCTTACAAAAACAACCACTAGATGGAAAAAGAGTATTTTAAAATAACATTGAATGCACCACAAGGGTGGCGAGGCGAGTTTAAAGTAAACTGTGATGTTTTTCCAACAACGGTAGCTGCAGACTGTTGGAGGTCTCGCTGTTGGAATCCTCTACAGTAAAATACAGTCACACTTTACACCGTTTAGCTGTCAGCATACTAAAGTAAGATAACGTTACCTGCTACCAAGTGTAATGTTAACTAGCGTCATATGCAGCGATGTTTCTGTTGCCGCTAACGTCCATTTCAGAGCAATCGAGGGCAGCGTATGCCCTTAAGTGGCACCGAAATGAGGCACCGAAATCCGCGTTGCTATTCTGTCTGGTAGATACCAGTTGTTAATGCCCCGGTGCCATATTAGCATCGGGTCTCGGTACCCAAACCTATTCTTTAGCTGCTGAATGCTCCGCTGTGTCAACCAACTAGTGTCTGTCTGCTATTTGCTGCTGAGCAGGTGGTGTACAGTGGAGGTTATGAGCCTTTTTCACTGAAAACAGCTGCATCACTAATTCCATATCATGATATGGCTTTACTGTGTAATGATAATAGTTGTTTATTTAGCATTTTGTATTTGTTTTTTTGTGAATTTACTTGAAAAACCGTAACTATAATAGCTATACTTAATAATGTTTAATGTACATTGGAGTTAAATGTTATCCCTTCAGCTCCTTCAACTTGTGCATGTTTCATCATAAAGCAGAACGTGTCCGTCAGATCGGCACAAAGAAAGAGTCACCCGGTTGAATGGCAGTGGCACTCCAGGATCCAGCCAAGTCTTGGCGAAAGGACACCACAGCTCCCGACATCCTGCTGGAAGCCGACGCAGGCTCGGAGGCCACCTAGCTCACCGCCTGACGCCTGTACATTGGCTAGCAGGATGCCCAGCAGAGAAGTGGCAGACGGTGTTCAATTCCTCCATGCTTGCCTCGGTGCCCCCTCTGATGTAGAGATGAATAATCAATGTTTTCAGTAATTTACTATCATCTCATCATATCATCTCAAGGCCCTCCTGGCTGGTTGACTCCCTTCCCACCCCCTATTGATGACTACTGGCTAAATCGGTTATGTTTAATTTTTTTGTTTTTGTTTAAAGCCTTATGTATATCATTTTCAAAATCTTTTTTGCAGGTTGAAACTCATTACTGTCAAGTTAATCCCCATGTGCCCGCCCTGAGACGAGAGTTTTTTGATGAAAGCTGTGACCTATGAACCGACTACCAACTGTCAAGAGAGACTCTCAACCACCTCTTCACTCAACTTTATGACCAATACGGCCATGGCTGGGGTCTTGAAATAGAGGTCCTTGTATTTGTTTTCTGGTTGGCTAGTGCAACATCCTGCAGAGTGGTCAGCCGAGCTTTTGACATCCCCTGTTCAACTGTCAATGGCATTATTCATCGAGTGGCACGAAAGATCAAGAGCCCTGAGGGTAAAATCATCCACCTGCTGAGAACCTGGAGGAGATTGGTTTTCCACAGCTCGCTGGGTCCTAGGCATTCACCATTGCTGTGGGGGCAATAGATGGATGCCAGGTCAAGATCAACCCCCTCCCCCGCAGAGGATGCCAACTGCTACCTAAATAGGAAGCTGTTGTCATTGACATCTATGTAGGCTAGCCAGAGTCAGGTCATGATTTTTTTGACTTTTGAAGAACAGTCCCATCTTCACAGAGAGAGCCTACCCTCCTGAGGGTTACTGCATCCTAGGAGACGGTGGGTACCCCTGCATCTCGAGACCAATCTCTGTGATGACGCCTTACAGGGAGCCAGTGAGAGACCTGGTGAGAGTTCGCTTCAAACACTGCCACTCAAAAGCATGCAACATCATTGAACATCATTGCAACTAGTACAATAAACTAGCTAACTAGACTCATCCCTAGTCTTCGGACAGGTACAGGTGGCAGGTATTTATTCACAATAAACCAGTGGGTCTGAAAAAAAACCCTGCTATGCAATTACCCTATAGCTCTAACCACTTTCCCCGTCACACTAAAGCAGCCCCCTGCAACAGACTCTCTAACAGAACCTGCTGCTAAACCTCACAGAAGAGAACGCCAGCTAACACAAGGCCATACCAAACTCTAGGCACTACTTGTTTACCTCAAAACATTGAGCAAAAGAAAAGCCCTCTTTTAAGGTCTTCAAACTAAACTTTACCATCTAAAGTCATACGTGATACTCCAGCCCAAAATAACAAAGCAAAGAATTGCTATCAAAGGCTGAATTGACGAGCTCCCATGTGATGACCTGGCTCAAAGGTATGACAAAAGGTGGAGAACACACGTTTTTCTCAATTAAATCAAATGTATTTAAATAAACAAAGGTAAACATGCAATCAGTTTATCAGTAATGTGTGTAGTGTTTGGATGTGTGTAGGTGTATCAATGTTAGAACGCAAAAGTACTCAACCAAAAGTGCAAACAAACCAAGCAACCTTGAGGAGGGAGAGAGGAAGAGTGACTGCCCAGGCACTCCGATTTATGAACATGCGAGCAATCAGTTCCTCCAGGTGTCAATCATCAGTCCTTATTGGCCAATCCCCAGAACTCAGCAACCAAAGGGACTTAATAGGTCTTGAGGCCAAGGAACTGTCACAAATGACACACCAGAGTTTGAAATTGTCGAGGTGCAGGACGGAGAGTGCCTCAGAGGTCGCTTGGCAGCTGCTGTCTCTGCTCCCATTGCTCCCGTCGCTGTTAGGGTTGCACGATATTGACAAAATGTGATATTGCAATATCGATATTAATTTCGAAACATCAACATCAAACATCAAAATAGATTCAATACAAATTAAACAAGTTTTCTTACAACACAAGGTTTATTTCAACTGACTGTCATATTGGACTGGTACAACATGAATAAATAAATAAATAAATAAGGACCATGTCTACAGAACAGGACATGTTTTACTGGTTGGACAGTATAAAATAAATAAATAAATAGAACAGGACATGTTTTACTGGTTGGACAGTATAAAATAAATAAAGAGAACAGGACACAACTTTTCTTTCCTTTCTCTGATTCGTTCCTTTTGTTGCCTCTATCTATTTCTTCACTTACACTGTCCCTCTGTTGAAATGTGCACACACGTGGTACGCTCCATTGGGTTTGTCACGTAGTGGACCCGTGTGCTGACGTGCACTAACATGTGCAAGTGGCCAATGAAACATGATCATTAGTGTTTCAAGCGGGCTCTGAATCGAACTCGATTCGATCGATCAAAAAACTAAGCCACACAGCCAACGGACGGGACGCAGCGCTCCACAAAATACTGCATACTTATTGCAACACTTTCGATATCGATATTGAGTCGATATATCTTGCACCCCTAGTTGCTGTCTTATTTTCTCAGGCAAGTCATTAAGAACAGGTTCTTATTTACGATGACGGCCTGACAAGCGACAGTCACTTAGGGGACCATGACTACTAACGGTCTACTGAAACCCTTAGACTGTTAGAAAGACTCCAGGGTTTATACATTCAGGTGGAACTAATCTAATGAGTAGTAAATGTTTTCTTTCTTCCATTTCTGGATACAGCTCTATACGCGTGACAGAAGTTAAGCGCCAATTATTGTTCCGGTTATTATTGTGCAAATGTAATGTTGACATTGTAATAATCTGCTGATGTAGTAAAGTAAGCTTGACTGATGAATCCTGAATGTATAAACACTAGAGCTCTTTAAACAAAGCCGTGTATATATGTAGATATAGATAAGATGTCAGCACACACAAACAACACAAAAGGAGCATTTTAGTTTGGATGTACTTATGTGATTATGTATAACAGTTTTGTAAAGTACTTCCTGTAATTACAATGACAACGCATTCATTTAACATATAGAAGAAAACAAAACAATATTTACATTTTTCAACAGCCTCTCATCCCCCTCTGCTTCTCGTCTCTCTCTCCACTGCACTCTCTGAAAGTGGTTCCCCCTTTAATGGCCCACAGACCTGCCCAAACATTTTGTGGCCAAATTGATGGCTTATTGCCAAGGGCCTCATCCATGATGGGGAACCACTTCCAAGATGCCACAGTTTCCTCCCCTTCCTCTGTTCCAACTCATGTTGGTTGGCTTCCCTGGGTCCTTTTGAATAGTAAATTAGTGTTACTTTATGAAAAGATGTATTTAATCTTATATTAAATGGTATACAAGTGATACATGAAAACCTTTGGAGCGACCCTAAACCATGCTAACACAAGGTGTCAGCTAGACCCTTCAACCCCATCTTTTGGTGAGGTCATGTTCTTGTTTTAGAACATCTCCGGATGTCATCTCTCACATAGCTGAAGGCAAAGACAATGATGATCCCTCTAGTTTGGTTGCCGTCTCTTCTCCCCGGCCCGCGCACCACATCAATCCCATCAGCAGCTCTGGTTCTCAGGCCTGGCGCCACATTCCTACAGATCTCCAAAACTCTGTGGGTCACGTGGTCATTGTCTTGTTCTGGTACGCCATAAAGTCGAAGGCACCATCTTCGTTCGTATAGTTCCATTTCTGCAACTTGCTACTGAAGAGACTCTACAGTATTTCTGCCTGTTGTTTCTTGAATGTGTTTTTCAGCATACAGTTCTCTGTCTTAATGTCAGTGATTTATCTGTGAGCAAACTCAAAAGATGTTCTAATCTCTTCTGATGAATTGTTATTGATTATATGTGCCAATGCGTTAGCTTTGTCATTGACTTTCAGGATAGTCCGCTGCATGTTGAAGCGAGCGAAGGCTCCGGCTCAACTTTGTTAGCTTTCTTGGCGCCCGGGGTGTTGTTAGGCGTGTCTGGTAGAAGCATGAGTTCCACTTTGTTCTCCTGTGCACAAGCGTTGTTCTTCTCAGCATAACTGTGTTCACTTGTGTTGTTTAATCGGTGTATTTGGGGTTATCATCTTTTGTTTATCTCCTTTATTTTCCTTGGCTGCTCATCTTGTCTTTGAGAAGTGATGTTGGTAGTAGCTGGAACAAGTTTGTTTAGTTGTAGAAGTTCAAAAAAGCTGCAACACACCTCTGACTCAAAATCACAATATTTTTTATGACATTATAAAGTTAGTCCAGCATAGTCTATATCCACGACATTCCACTTCCAGGATTGCTCCGTTGCCGCCTGAAATTCCGCCGGATGTCACTCTTTTCGGCCGGATGTCCGTTACCTTCCGCTTTCTTTGTGTTGTCATTTTAAACTTCGGACAATTTTTTGGAGGACTACGGTTAACTGCTCCACCAAAACAAGTTCCTTCCTGAGGCTATATTGCAGCGGCAAGACGATTTGTGATTGGTTTGAAGAAATGCCGATAAACCAGAGCACGTTTCTCTCCCTTCCCAGGATGCTGTGTGGACTAGCCGGACCTTCCTCCGCAGCGCTGTGGAGGAATGTCCGGCAAAGCGAGACTTGTCCAGCATAATGTAATTTGTCTTCAATTCTGAGGTAGCGTCACATTTGGAATCCAGATTATAAGAGACATTTTAAGAAGCGTGTGACACCGTCGCCATCTTGCTGTTTTAGTTTTAATATTGTAGTGAGCATCGCTATTCACCAAATATTACAGTGCATTTTGGGCAACAGTAAGTGCCCTAAAATATATTCCACAATATTTTTTATTTTTTTTTTATTTTTAAATTACAATTCAGACACTCTAGAAAAAATAGCTGACCATGTAATAGTGCCCTCAATACTGACTAATTCCGGACACAGCCCTTGACTTAGACTATGGAGATCCATTCATTCCTTTATGTTTGCGCCGTCATCCATTCTTTGCTTGACACAGAAATACTGTATGTATGGGCAAAATGCAGTTCAAAGTCAGGAAAATACCAATACGTCACAGTACTGGCTATGAAATATTGGAAATAATTATTATGTTACAAAAATGAATTTTTATTTGTATTTAATGGAAATAGTTCAAATAATAGCTAGCTGACGCTGGAAAGAATTCACAAGGCTGAAAAAAAGTTGGCAAAAAGTGCACTGCACACACCAAAAATTATAAAAATGATCACTTACTACTTTTACAGACAATTTATATATTTATATTAATGAACATGACACCTCTGTGCTGGCCTCTCCCTCACTTTTTCCTCTATCGGTTGATGTCTCCCTGTTGGCGCTCCCTGTCCCTTGTGTTCCAATTCAATTTGAATATCAAATGCTTTGTCTTATCTCTCCACTCTATTATTGTCTCAGGAAGACGGCAAGTGACTCTTGATGTTGCCAACAAACAGTCTATTGCTTTGGAGTATAAATACCACTGTGGCATCAGTACAGTCCACTGGAGGAGCTGCCTGTAATTAGAAGGCCTCTGGGATGTGTGGTGACAGCCAGGATGGAAAACTGGGCGATCGAGCTTAAATTATGATTTAGGGGGAAAAAGCATTAGTGATCACTACTGTAGACCTTTATTCACAAATGACATCCATTTCTAGTAGCTTTATTATCTTGTTTGTATTACAGTGACGGGGTTTGTTACAGCGTGGCCATTGCGTACATCCCAATTAGGGCTGCACGATATTTTTGTTTCATCGTCTACATCGCGATGTGCGCATGCGCGATAGTCCCAACGCAGGACGTTGCGATGTTGACGCTACAGCTTCTTTGCTGCTTGATAAAAAAGTAAACTTTCACCGTTCTCCTTTTCCATGATTGTTACCGGCCGACCCTTCTCCTTTAAGACAGGTGGTCATGTGACGTAACGTTAGTCCGACCGGGGGGGGGGGGTTGTTATGGGAAGTGAGGCTCTCCCGTGTGTAGAAAAGTACCGTAAGCAGCAGCTGCCGCTGTCACAGTGATGCACATGCTTTTCCATGGGTAGTGAAGCTACAGTAGTAGCTAAGTAGCAAAGACAAACTAAATCACCTGATTAATGCAACGTAATCACGACATATCCCGGCCATTTTTCACCGCAGAAAGCTGCTACCAGCCAGGCTAAAGCTAACATAGTTAGCCTAAAGAAACAAGGCGTCTGTCCCAACTAACGTTATGGTTCGGAGCTGCGACGCTGGAAACGTAACACTAATCTACAACAGCAGTCTGTTTCTGATATAACGTCATTTACACTGATTTGCTATTGGATACACAGTCTTTTGCAAGAGTGTGACATGCAGGCTCTGCATGCACAGCAAACCAATCAAGATCAATTATATTTGCTTATATTTTTAAGCACTGGCCCCATGGGCCTTACATGAGATGCCAGATAGTTTAACACATAACCATCTGAGAAGTTGTCATTGGAAACTGTTTGGAAAAGGGCAGGAACTTTCAAAAAATACCCGACAGGTGATCGGATGAACCATCTGTCTATCACGCCTGCCATTGTTTTAAACAATGGCGGCAGTCACACATATTTACCATGCCTCAAAATAAAAATGTCGTGCTATTTGCTGAGCAGCCCATACAGTATGTATTCTTTTCATAGACGTGGTCTCCACTCTCTGCTGTCAAAACTATTTCTCTCACCCAAGTGAGGGAGGCAAATTTGCGTTTCCTAGGATGGAAAAGGCATGACCCGCCCTACTCTGCCTCTGATTGGCTAGTACTCGTTGCCTTCGTTGGTTGGATTGGTTAGGTTTAGGCATGAGATTAGTTAGGGTAAGAATAACAGGATTAGCCAATCAGAGGCAGAGTTAGGCAGAGTTGGGTGGGACATGGCTTCGCCATCCTAGGAAACGATGTAAAGTTGCAAATCAATCAGCGAATGCACAGGCAATAAATGATATCCCTGCAGTTGTGGTGTTAAAAGAAAGTCCTCTTTGTCTGAGACCAAGACAACAAGAATGTGTGTCCCCTACTCTGGTGAGAGGGGAAATGCCATATTTGGCTTTAACAGCTACAGCATGCACAGGCTAATGAGCAAAACATGTCTGCACAGACTCATGCAAAATGAGTGGGTGCTACAGAGTTATATATATATATGGTCTAGCTATACTAAGGTATATGCTGAAGTGGGTGTAATAGTGCGTTCCATTTGTACTCGGAACTCGGATTTTCCGAGGTCAAAGTCGGAAACACGCCCCCTGACCTCGGATTCCCGAGCTCCGGACTCAGACAGCCTTGCAGTACCCCAAGCTAAAAATCCAACATGGCTGCCCCGTGCATCAACAGCAGTGAAAGCTGTAGTAACATACAGTTATTAGCACTTCCGTCTTATTTGTGTCCCACTAAATCAGTCGTACACACAGCGCTGTCCACCTTCTATCTGTGGACATGTTGTTATGCCGTTTGTATGCACAAAAACAGCGTAATACGTTGTTATAAACTGGCTAGAGCTAATGAAAACAATGAAAATCTGACTTGTAAATGGAACGCATTCAATTTGAGTGTAACTTCATTCCCAGCTCCGGCTTCTGAGTTCCGAGGTTTAAAAAAAAAAAAAAAAAAAAAAGTACAAAAATTAGGTGAATATTACTTAAAATAAAATGATCTGCCAACAGAACTAGAACATTTGACTAGCCAAGTTGTTCTAAAACAAGAAAAAATATCTAACCTCAACAAACTCAGATACCTTAAAACTAGTGTGTTGTCACTGATAACAAGTGCATTTGCCTTAATACAATTAAAATATATAAGAATTATTTTCTCAATGGGTTGGAATTTTTTTTTAAATTGAGTAAATGCTAGTGCCATAATCTTGTCATAAAGCTACACACTAGGCATTATTTTATTGATACAATAAAAGCAGTTAAGGTGTTTTTTCTCAATATGGAGTATAATTTGCTTGAATTTAGCATCTACTTATTTACAAAATTCTTGAAATAAGGCAAAATCCCTGAAATTTACATAACATATTAATTCTTAAAATCAGTAATCCTGACAGTAATAGAAAATGTGAAATGCTTGCCTAAAAAATAAAGATATGAGTCAAATTTCTTATCACCTCTTTATTATTATTTTAGGTGCACGTCAGCAGAGATGAAGTCATGAAGGCTGGGTCATGACCGAAAGAACAAGATCCAGGGTACAAGCGGCCGAAATGGGTTTCCTCAGGAGGGTAGCTGGCGTCTCCCTTAGAGATAGGGTGAGAAGCTCAGTTATCCGTGAGGAGCTCGAGTAGAGCCGCTGCTCCTCTGCGTCGAAAGGAGCCAGTTGAGGTGGTTCGGGCATCTGGTAAGGATGCCCCCTGGGCGCCTCCCTAGGGAGGTGTTCCAGGCACGTCCCAGCTGGGAGGAGGCCTCGGGGAGACCCAGGACTAGGTGGAGGGATTATATCTCTAACCTGGCCTGGGAACGCCTCGGGATCCCCCAGTCGGAGCTGGTTAATGTGGCCCGGAAAGGGAAGTTTGGGGTCCCCTGCTGGAGCTGCTACCCCCCGCGACCCGACCCGGATAAGCGGATGAAGATGGATGGATGGATGGATGGTCAGCAGAGAATACATGAAGACCACTGGTCAAGGCTGAACAGCTGAATGGGCAAAATTAAACTATAAGCATCTGACAGAGCAACGCGTCTTTGACTTTCTAAGAGGATGAAAAAACAACAACAGCTCCTCCAAAACACACATGTATCGGGGCCGGGCATCTACATTATTACTAATGTCCAAGCGTATTCAGTAATGAACTTCTTCCACTCAGCCATAGCTTTTTTATATGACGAAGTCATATCTCGGTCATGGAGGACTTCTGTCTGCAGCACAGAGAGGAGTGTGGCAATGCACTTGGGATATGTAAGGTGAAAGGTGTAGTAACATGCAAGGATGTACATCACACTGACAGAGAGATCCTCCTTAGGGAATATCAACACAGGCATGGTTCCAATGGCCAGTATGCAGTTGGTTTCACAGCCTGAAGAAAGGTGTTGGGGTCTTCTGCAGACTGAAACAAAAATAAAAAAAACAAAAATGATCACTTAAACAATTCACTGTTAAGAGAATATGATCAAGTAACATGAAAAATACAGTACATGCATACATTTCTTACCTTAAGGATGTGAAGCATAGCTGCACTTGCATGTCCTAACTTCTTGTGTGGAGCCACAGGTGATGGGAACAGGTCTGGCAAAACCTTAATCACGGCAACAGATTGAAAAATAGTCTCATTATCTTTACTGAAGTTGGTTATTTAAAAAAAAAAAAACTTTATACTAACATGGGATTCTCAATAAACTGCAATTACCTTTATCTGACTCATCACTTTTTTAAAAACTCCATAAAACTGTGCCTTCTTATAAAAGGATTCCAAACGGTTCTTTAGTTCAGGTATGTAGGGAGAGTTTTCCTGATCGAGGATCCTCCGGAGTTCATCCATTATCTGGTACAGAGAGAAAGACAAAAATAGATCATTAAATCCATAAATAGAATAAAGAAATATTACAATCTACATTCCAGTTAAAATCTAACTAATATATCTTTCAATGTGTATCGATTTCTTAAACTACTTCGGAAGTAGAATTTGTGGACTAAATTAATTTGACAAACAGGACAAAACTATCACTTTCCACACAAAGCTGTGTAAAAACATCTACCAGGTCCCAAAACTTGAAACAGTATGTGCAAAATATAACTTAGCCAATAACCCAATATATGCAATTTAGTTTGCTTACATGATCCAGTTCTCTGAAGCAGGGATATGCTTGAAGAATCTTGGCAGGCCTGTCCTGCTCCTCAAGAACACCAGAGTCAATGTATGCTCGTCTTGCTTGGTATTCAAGGTCCAACAGCTGGGCAACATCCTTCTTATTGGGTCTGGGCTTGGATTTGTACAGCTCCTGAAGAATTTTGTAATGTCTTGGCTGGTTCTGTGGGCTATCAGCAGTTTCAGATCCTAGAAAACACAATTTAACATTTGTAATGATGAATGAAATTACAATCACTGTTTCTATTATTACAGTTTGATGGAACCATACAAAAATCCAGTGACATATAGGATAAAAAACTGTGAAGTCCGATAGTAGTGTAGTATATTACTTTGGTCTGTTTTTTAGTTTTGTTTTTATGGTTTCTAAACTGACACTGACAATAGATAACCTGAGATTTAACCAAAAAGACCAAGATCATATGTATTAGTTTTGAAGCTCTCTCTTTTAGGTTAGCCACAGCTCCCAGACCCCATAGGGTTTAAGAGGTATGACATTATTGTTAGATGAACTAATTTAAAGGCATGGTATTTTCCCTTGTTAACAGTAAAAGTTGCATTAATACCAAAACACAATCTTATTATGTGTTCTTACCATCCACCTGTTCAGCCTCCGGGGAACTGCATCTTGATTGTGGTGATCTTTCCAAAATCTAAGTTGAAGCAGTGGACTCAGAGTCATCAGTAAATGTCTCCTGGCTGCTGCCGCTCTCAAAGCTAAGGGCCCGGCGCCTCTTTCTCAAAGGAGTTGCTCCCTGCTTCTTTTTGGGGGTTGTCACTAGAGATGTTCCGATACCAGTATCGGCTCCGATACTGCCTAAAACGCTGTTATCGGTATCGGGAAGTACTGGAGTTTATGCACCGATCAGATACCACGTAATAAAGCCCTAAAGTAAATCTACGTTGAAGTAGTTTATTTATGTTCTTTTTCCGTTATAACTGACTGTCAAACTGCAGAATAAAAGAAAGTTCTGGGGCGTTCATTGTTTGTGTTTGTTCATGTTTCACAAAAGAGTTTAACCTGAGCCAGAGCGACAACAAAGATAGAAATAATATCACATCCATACAGGGATAGTAGTATACAGTTGTTAAAACATAATTAAATATATGACACACTGGTATTGGATCGGTACTCGGTATCGGCCGATACGCAAGTTCAGGTATCGGAATCAGTATTGGGAAGCAAAAAATGGTATCGGACCATCTCTAGGTGTCACATTCTGGAGCTGCTTTTTCACAGATTCCTGACAAAACATAAAACACATTAATAAAAATGTATGTGGAAATTAAGCCATACAAGCACTGATCTGAATCAACTGAGCAGTGACATACCCACTTAGCTCCACCGGCTGCAGATTTGTCCCGCAGCATTGGGTAGCACTCTATGAGACGCTTAGCCATTACAGTCAGTTCACGGCTGCATGGATACTGGAAGTCATCCCTTGCAGCTCTCTTGATGGCAATCATGCTTGTTACCGTATTCCTTATCAGGCGACAACGAAGATCTTTGGAGAGTGTATAGTCTCCTCTTTGTCCAGCCCGCTGTTTCTCAAAAAATATGCTTTTTGACTGCTCCAGCTCTGCATCTGTGTATACAACATACTGTGGGCTTACAAGTTGTACGGTTCTGCTTGTACCATGTTGGTTTCTTGGGTTTGAAGAGAGGAGAGGGGTGGAGGCGGAGGATGGGGAGGACAATGGGGTTGAGATTGAGGGTTGGCATCACAGGTTCCAGAGGAGGTGCCTGGTCTAAGCTGACCTGACTCTTCACCCTAAAAAAATCAAACATTTATTTCATTATAATTATAAGTGAAGAGCATTGAACCACAACAGGGCCAGGAAATGTTTCGTTGATATCAGGTTGATATCGCAGTATGGTTATCTATCTCCACAATGTTTAAATCGAACATTACCTCATTTTCATCATGTGTAATTCTCCAAATGTCTCTCCTTCTGAAGAAGTGCTCAGGCCCCGGAAAGAGATCACGCAAGTCCTCCTTGGAGAGACTGGGAAGCATGTCTGCGCTTATACTAGCAGCTGGAAAACACATTCAATCACACTGTAAATATATAATATAATAACATTAAAAAAAATAATAATTATTAAGTCACATTCTGTATTTGAATGGATCAGAAGCTGCTGCAGGATGGCAGCAGCAGAAAATCACCTCACAAGCAGGAGCAACATTAGCATTTAGCTAGGGCTTAATGTTACATTAATAACAATTAATATAAGGTAAAGTTAGGCCTACTGTCTGCCTTCCCTTTCCACTAAATTCATGAATCATTTTTAAAACACCAACCATTCTGACATTAACCAAAAAAATGTGGCTATGAGAAGGCCTAGCGTTAGGTTATATCATTATGTTGACTGATAAAGTTAGCTAAGCCACAGTAAGTCACAAATAATAATGAAACGGCACCAACTAGCTGGCATTAGGCCAAGCTAAAACAATGCTAAAATTAAGGTTAACTGAGCGAACTGGCTAACTTTAAAGTTACTATTTGCACCTTAACACAGTTTCTGGCAATAAAGTACTATTAATACATTTTCAAGACATTGCTTTTCGTGTGGTTATTACCTGCTTATAGCCAAAATTAACACGTTTTTAAAATTAGCATGGTATGACTTAGCTAGCTAGCTAGCCAACTTCACAATTAACGTTAGCTTAGTTTGCTAAAACATGCCTGAACAAATTAACAAAATAACATTGTATAAAATAAAAACAATTACCTTTTAATACTGCAATTGTTGTAGGATCCATACCCGGATAAGCCCTTCTATTTTCATCCATAGTTTGTTAGTGTCCAGATGACTTGCGGAGGCTAGAAAGTACAACTGCACAGCAGAGAAAAGCTAACGTAAAGTGATGCCTGTAACTGACCGCCCAGCCTTGACAGACAGTTTTAGCGCGTCCCCGTTTGGAACGTACAATGTCATAAAATGGGGGTGACTTAAATACTAGAAACATTGTACAAACGGAGAATGTGATGAATTGAATGTCATTATTTAAAATTCATAAAATATGTGTAAAGACTTATCACACACCACACGTTATTCCCATTAAAAGATTATGATAAAGAAATAAATAAAACTTAATTCACAGATCTCCCCTATGCTACATCAGAAACATATATCCTGTGATTTACTTTCCCCCTCACCTTTTTCATGGACTGCAGAGGAAACGTCTCGCTCGTTTTCCAAAGTATTTTGTAAAACTTCAAGATGCTTTGGCGCTGCGTTATCTGCCTCGTTTTCCTCACTTTTTCACTGAAACAGTTATTGAGCCATATTAATCGAATGCACAGCCGTAGCCCTGATTTCAGGTTGCTTGTGGTATTGACGGATGCACTGAGGAATATCGAGTGTATAACTCATGCTATCATCATGTGAAAAGAAGACGCTCTCAACACCTTATTGAAAGCAACAGACCAGGCGATGGCAACCAGGAGGAGAGTCAAGGAACACACCAGCAACAAGTAAGTAGCCAAAGGCTCTAGCATTCATTTACTTTGTTACAATATGTCGTCTGTGTCTCTGTGAATACGCTGTGGGCCGCACTTAGAACCGTTCAGCCCTGGTGGCGGCATGTGGAGCGGTATAGGAGTTTGATTCCCGCTCAAGTCTATCTCATGCCTTACAATACGTTTTATTTTTTTTTATTTGTATTTCTGATTTATTTGATTACCCACTTCAAGATCAGGATAAAAATCTGTAATTTACAATTTTGAAAACCTCAAAAAAATAACGACATTTTGACCCTTTATTACGTGTGTTTAATCTATAACAACAATATCTGCACATCTGAAGCTTGGTTAATGTGACAATAGAGGGTTTTCACCGACGTCACGTTCTGGGCGGTAACCTAGATGCTCGGCCATATTGGAGGCACTCGGTGTAAACAACTGAATGGAGTAATGGAGTATTGTGCACTTTGGATACTTTAATACTTTGTGTAAACAACAGAAAAGCTCATCAAAACGTGTCCAAGATGCAAAGGCATGGAAGGACTTGGACCACAAAAAAAAAAAAGGCGCGATATTTTGAGAAATTACAGTTTACTGGCGGTGCAGAGCCCTACAAGTTGGCTCCCTCTTCTTGGCTCCATGGCGACCCGGTGATTCTTCCTTCAGTTGCATATACAGATATAGTCAACTACCTGTCTTTTTTCGCCGAGCCCATACACAGCGGAAGACCTTAAATCCTACAAAAGTTTGGAGGCCTATAACAAGATGGTGTGTGGATGGGTGAGGGAGACGCAGTACCAACATCATTAACGACCATTGTGTTGTGAAGGCCAAAGTAAGTAATGCAATAACATCTTTAATCAACCTAACCTTAACTGTATGACATCATTGCGATACTCAAGGTGTAGCCAAGTGACTCTCAATAGTTTTTTGTTTTTCATTTCAAAGAGAGTTTTCCCTTGTAGATCCTGGTTGAGCTTTGCCAACCACAAGCGCCTCCTTTCCTCTGATAACTTCTGGCATTCCTCTCCCTGGTTTTTAATAACTTTTGGAAGTCGATAATATTCCAAATGTTTTTCCTCGGTCTGACCTATTGGTACAACCTAAAACACGGCAATAATTAACCATTTTCCTTAACGCCGTTCGGGATCTACTTCAGTGCCTGTGCTTTTTTGTGATGCGGAGTACCTCCAACATGGCGACTTCGGGTCTGATGACGCGCCGTGAAAACCCTCTATGAATGAGCATACTTCATCTAACATAAATCTACTGGTGGAATCTAAAATCTTTTGTTTCTTATGTGACACACAGGACAACATTCAACCCAATCAACTTCCAGAGGACTCTAGTATCACCAATCAACAGCTATGTACACCTGATACAGATGAAGGGCAAATGTACATTAACCAAGATGGAGCTGCCACAGTACAACCAGTACGTTACTGTTAGTGACAGTCTACTGGAATTTACTATTAGGAAAGTACAATGAATATTTGGCAGACAATACAGTATATGAATCAGTCTGTACTTTTATCAGCAAATATTAGCCCATAATTGCCAAATACAGGAATGTCTAATTTGACACTTTATGCATGAATACAAAGACAAAAATGCTCTATGAAATTTAAAACATAAGTGTTTTAAATAAGCATTCAGTCAGAGCTGATTTCTTTGTGTCCTAATAGTTATGCCAGGATGTGTTCAACACTTTTAAATGTTAAAGTATCCATCTTTGCTCATTACATCCTTATTGAGTACTTAGTTTTATTCATAACGTTCAGGGTTAGCCTTCACAACAATTTCTTCTGTTACTAACATTGTAGTTAAAAATCAAAAAGAGATCACATTACATCAACACTTAATTCATTTTCTACTTTTTTAGGATCCGACAACACAGGCCACTGCCTTTGTCATAAATGCCCGGGCCGAACATCGTCTCTCACAGGTAAGCTGCTTGTTTACTAAGAGCACAGTATACATTTACTTATTTACACATTAATACAGAGCTTTTTTGTAATGGTCCAGTTATGGTTGACGGTCAATCTCCGTGCCTCTTCATCCACTTCACTTTTGTTGATCCCTAATGCAAATGTGTAGGTCATAAGCAAAACTGTATATTACAAGTATCACACTTTTTTCATTTTCAGAAAGGCATGAATGACATTGTTGCTGGAGTGCAGCAGTATCAGTCATCATTGTTGGACAACCTCAGGGGGCAGATGAAGCAAGTACTAAAGAATCATTCAGGACAGCTTCAAAAAGAAGTAATGGGCATATTTGACAATTGTATTGACCCTTTTGCAAGTGTTGCAACAACATTTCGACAGAACAGTGTTATTAAGAAGCAGTTCAATGTTGTGGATGCAGAAGAAAATTGCTCGAACCATATGCAGGACGAAACGTGGAGGATCTAAAGACTTTTTCATCAAAGACAAAGTGTTTCATTATGTACCATTAGTCAAAAGTCTAGAACAGTTCTTATCACACCCAAGGATATGGTCTATGATTGACAAGGGACCACAGAGGTGCAGAGAAGGGTTTTTTATGGACACTGTTGATGGCGCCCTTCTAAAATCACATCCCTTATTTTCAGAGATACCAAATGCATTACAGATTGTTGTATACACAGATGAAATAGAGATCTGTAATCCACTAGGATCATTTGCATCAAAAAACAAATTATTAATGGTGTATTACACCCTAGCAAACACAAATCCAAAATACAGGTCTAAACTTGCTGCTATTAGGCTACTTGAGCTGGCTAGGTCAGTAGACCTCCGTCAATGTGGTGTAGATGTAATATTAAATAGAATCAAAGAAGATATGGATGCGTTGTACAATGGTGTTAAAATGCTAACTATTAATGGACAGAAAACTGTTTATGGTGCCATGGTCTCTGTTTGTGGCGACAGTGGCAGCATGAACTTGCAGGGTTCAAAAAAGGTGTGGGCTTTGCCTACAGTAAATGCAGACACTGAGTGTACGTTTGAGGACATGCAGTCCCACTTCAACGAGGATTCATTTACCAAAAGGACCTTGAAGAAGCATATCAGACAAACTAATGAAATAGAAAAGGCAAACACAGACTTGCTTCGCAACAGCCTAAGAACAACATATGGGATCAATCGCAGGAGCAAATGAGTGACATCCCTGCCTTTGATATTATTCAACAGACTCCGCAAGATATTATGCATGTAATTCTGGAAGGAATAGCTCCTTTGGAAATCAAGCATGTTTTGAATCATCTTGTTCAGTCAGGGCAGATAGATCTGGACTCTGTGAATTCTGCTATTCTTGGTTTCCCTTATTCCCCTCTGGATGTTAGAGATCGGCCACCCCCAATTTCAGTTAGTCCATTAATGTCAAATGATGGTAAATTGAAACGGTCGTCTGGTCAAATCCTTGTCCTGCTAAGGATATTGCCATTTGTTTTGGAAAGCTTGAAAGCCAATGCATATGTGCATCTGATCACTGAGCTAATAGAGATTGTGCAAATAGTGTTTGCACCTGTTCGTACCATTGCAACAGTTTCTAGATTGAAGTCAGTAATTGAAAATCATTTGAAAAAAATGGAAGGAACTTTTTCCAGCAAACAATATCACACCTAAGCAGCATTATATGGTACATTTGCCGTCACAGATTAAGTCAATGGGTCCAATGATTAGACATATGTGTATGCGGTTTGAGTCTAAACATTGTTTCTTTAAACAATGGGCTTCGAAGCTCAATTTTAAAAATATTCTTTGATTAATCAGAATCAAATGTATGGAAGCTGCCAAAATGCCGACCCTTCAATGCACCCAATCTTTTCAAATGAAAGAGAGATGGGACCTGTGTCTGAGGTTAAAGATCTACAATATTTACGTGGAAAATTAAGAGACTTCCTAGGTTATGATGAAGTAACCAATGCTGTATCAGTCAAATGGCAATAAATACAAAACTCAAAAGTCAATGATCTCTGCCAAAGTAGTAAATGATAATATGCCAGAATTTGGACTGGTCAAAAACATATTTCTTGTCGATTCTAGGCTTTATTGTTTAGAATACCAACCATTTCAAACTATACACTTTGATAGAAATATGATGGCATATCAAGTTGAGGTCCCACATCTTGCACAGGCTACTTACTTCTTATTACACAATCAGCAGCAAGCGTCAAACCTTTGTACAGGTCAAATACCATCTTGGGGATGTAATAGAATTGTACAACACTGACAAATGAGTAATTCTGTGTTCAGTCATCCCAAATATGATATGACTTTTGCTTTTAAAGTAGCTTTGTAATTTGACCTTGGAATATCAAATTAAGGACGGTCCATAGCAGATGAAAACATACCTGCTGCAGTGTACAAAATGGTAGTATTCAGACCGGATTAGAACGCAAATTTCGGTTCCTCATTTCAGTTCCGACTTAAATATTTTTCCTCTGTCGCGCCAGACAGCGGCAGACTCTTTTTTTCCTTTCTCCATTTTCTGCCGAGTGGCGCACGTGCCCGCGCTATTCTCGGACATGCACTCTACAATCACTGCTGGTAGACGGCTTTTTGTACACGCTCTGAAACGGACGTAAAAATATCACACTTTCTCTGTAGTCTGCTGTTAGCTAGCTATCGTAAATGTAGGCTACTTTTAAAATGCCATATTTTCCCTCTGGGCTCACCAAAACGGACGTAAAGGCATATTAACCATTCACTGCACGTGATCGCTAGTAAACATATTACACTTGCTCTGCTAGTCTATCGTTAGACAAGACCCTGTAGCCTGGTGGTGGGGGAGGCGGGACAGAATCCCCAAATTGTCTGCCCTTTCAAACTCATACCTGTGTGTCCAGGCCTCTTGGACACCATCTGAGAGAGTTTTCTCCTGTGCAGGACATGCATAAGTCAGGAGAGGTGTGTTTCTTGCCAGAGAAGGCAAATATGGTCATTTTTCTGCAAAAGAACTGCTAAAGTTTGAAGCTGGTTGGCATACCAACTCAACAACATTTATGTAGCTGTTACTTGTTAATAGTGTAACTGTTTCTTGTTAAATTATTGTAGTTATGTGTTAGGTGACTTAGGTTTACTTATTATATATTTAAGTACTTTAAAACGTTAATATATTGTTACATTTAAATAATTTTCGATTTAAAACAGCCTTTCTTTGATGTCATTTTTCAGTTTTTCAAGAATCTGTTTGGGAATCGGAATCGTTTTAAAAGTACCGGTTCGGCATCGGAATCGTTGAAACGGTACCCAACCCTATTTAAAAGTTAGGCTAAACTCGCACAATGTCTGAATAGAGCACTTAAAAAAAGCTACACGTCTATATTTGTTCACATTTTGCACCATGAAACTTCATTCGTTGCTACTTTTAGTTCCTTTTCACATGGTTGTACAGACAATACCCACTGGGTAACTGACGCTGAAGAAAACATCACACAAAACTGAATATTCAATCAATCAGATCAGATCAGGCCGAGTCGGACCCTGATTCACATGAATATACAGACATACTGTAATAGAACAGCACCGGGCTTCTCGCATCCAGGCAGCCCGCTCTGTGCTGGAAGAGTTTGTTTGGGAGAGATTGTGTATCCTACCTGCTCATTTCTTCAGATGAGAAACAGCACCGTGCCACTGCGGCCATCTATCAGGCCCAAATGAGATGTCAAGGGTCAACTGCGACACAGAGCATCGCCTCAGCCTTTTTCCACAAGCTGCCTATTTGTCACCACAAATGAGGAAAACAGCATTCTCTGGGGGTCCTACACACACACACACACACATTAGGCAACCCACACATGGCTGAGCGTCTGCTGTGGAGGCTGACACAAACACACAGACCCACACACACACAAGCACACCTAGCTCTTTAGATGGAATTTGTAGAAGACAGAACACTTTTTTATTTATTTTTTTATTTTCTTTTTAACTTTTAGCTCTCCCAAATCCATGTGTTTTTGTGTCACATCATCATTAGAGTGTGCTCGTATTAGCTTGGTTTTGGCCATTGTTTTGTTCATTAACACACTCATGTGCAAATGATGCTGCATCTTGATGAGGCTCCGCTGAGCATGGCCAGCCTCACACCAGCTTGATGAAGTCTAGCACTAATAATTTGTATCTGAACCACCTTACTGTCCCACGCTACCTTGCGTGAATTATGGGCACAACTTCAGTTTTTTTTTTCTCCCCCCCTTTCACTGAACCAACCGTCTGCGAGAGTTAGCAAGATGCTACAGGTATCTTCCCTTTTCTTAGAGATTCTGGGGAAATAAGTGATATGGGAACCCAGCCTGTCACTCCTTAAAACAGGATAATGTGATCCTACTGTGTCTATACTGCAAGTTATCATTCTAATTGCCATAAATTCTCAAATTAAAACCAGTACCCAAATAATGGCCGAGTCTCAAATACTGTAATAGCCACCATGAGCAAGTAAAGGCCAGTTGCTGATAAGGTCAGGGGAAAATATTGAGGAGTGGTAGAATTATCTGTACTCTGAGTTCACTGGTAGGTTCAGCATATCGTCGCTGTCGGTACGGAAACCTTGTACCGTCCATATTTCATCATTTTCATTTATTTATTTTTTTTCTCCATAAGTCAATGCCATTGGTCACCCTTTACGTCTGTCTACGGGGTTTGACAAATATTTAACCAGTGACAAAACGATTTCGTCGGCGCTCAATTCACATGTGTTCAAATTAACATTTTGTCATATCCTGAAAAGCAACGGTTTAGGACATACAAGGTTTTTCGCCCGCTGGCAGCGATATTTTTTTGTATTCCCCCAGCACTCTGAGCGCTGTTAAGCCCCCAGATGTTTCAAATTAAAAGTCTACCACAAACAAGTAGAGGCAATTAGAGGCCCTGCCTGGCAGAAATAACCATAACAATACCTACTGTAACTAATATGAGTATACATCATATGGCAATGGGTAATGCAGGCCAAGCTGAGCAGTTATCCCAAAAAAGTAAGCAACAAAACAAGCTTTGCAAAAACTATTTACAAGTGCCTGCATCAATGTGGATAATTGCAGTATGGGCTACTTTTTCATATTTAGGGGGAATATATTTTCTAGAGGTAAACCTTAGATTAATTTTACTTTATTCCAACAGTCAGCAGAAGCCATACCAGCAAGTATAAATCTAGAATACCGTTGATCAGTTATCCCAGCAGTTATCAATTACATTTGAAATGTACAATGTCACATGAAATGAAGCTCAGCGTAAATTCTTTCAGGAAGACTTCTATTCTTCACATATCTCTCTCTCCTAACCCAATCAGCTGCATTGTCACCAGCTGAATGTGGACGTTTACTCTTTCAGTTAAACCAAGCAGATTTGCCACAATCTACAGCGTTGTTGCATTCAAACTTTAAATCTGTTCTCCTCTCTGCTGCTCTCAGTTTTCATTTCAGGAAAAACTAAATCGATGCAACCCTCCTCCAGCCCATTCACCTCCAGTTCCCATCATTCCCAGCACCCAGGAAGCCATCAGAAGCCCCGCTCCACATCACATCCATCCAGATCTTCAGGCTCTTCCTTTATCCCTTCGTCACCTCCACCAGCGTCTAGACTCCATCGTGGGGATATTCCAATACATCCACAGCCTCTATACCCCTTATGAATTAACACTGCGATGGAGTCTAATCGCCAAAGACTCTAAACATATCAACCTATTATGCACCATGTTCATTAAACTCATTTCACTCTTAAATGAAGTCACTCCTGATTGAACAATTCCAGTGAAATGTAATCCCAAAAACTCATTCGACTTGTACAAGAAAACAAATGTAATCACAGCTTATGCCATTTGAAAATTGAGTTATGTTACATTGCAATGTTGGTTTAAATTAGAATAGGCAATCGTTCAGCCCTACTGTGGGGTTGGAATTAGAGTTTTGATTTCCTGCGCGAGTCCGGGCCGATATTTCCCGCCACTGTCCTCGGGCCGGGCCCTTGATCTAGCATTTGTGTTTTTTTAATCATTACTGTATTAGTCTAATTGGGTGGGGAGAAAGCTATGCCATAATCATGCGCAGCGTCTCCTCCAGTCGCACGCATCACACCGGGCCTGCTGAGCTTAAGTGCAACATGGAGCTTGAAGATGTAAAGAAAAAAATTAAAACAGGAGAATTGACTTTGAGCAAGTTTGGAGGAAAGTCGGAGGTATGGAACCATTTTAAACAAGTCGTGGGCAGTGACAACATACAGTATGTGTTGGCTTTGTCGAGTGCGTTAAGTACGGCTCGCTGCTCGCCTATGACAGCAACAAAACGGGAACGATGAACAGACACATGAAGCAGGCTCGCCATGGCAGAAAAGATGATAGTCAGCCTTCAATGTCTTCTTTTGTTGCTTGTCCAAGCATACCCCTTCTAAACAGATTTCTGGAGTTCAAACAACTCGGACTTGTAGTTGAGAACGTCAGTTGTAACGGCCCACGCATTAAAAAAATTGTCGGGTTTAAAAAAATTGGGCACGGGCTCATAATTACAGTTAATGTGTCGGGTTGGGACACAACGTGCACGGGCTCGGGTAGGGTCGGGCTTGATTTTTTGGGCCAGATCTAAGCTCTAGTTGGAAATCTACAATAGTTATGTTTTGCTGGCCAAAAGGAACTATATTACTATCACCAATCTGAAATTATCAAAAATAAGGATAATGTCCTCTTGTTCCACTACTATAGTGTCTA
Source organism: Sander vitreus (assembly GCF_031162955.1). Lineage (NCBI taxonomy): Eukaryota > Metazoa > Chordata > Actinopteri > Perciformes > Percidae > Sander > Sander vitreus. The sequence goes on along the minus strand of NC_135869.1, from coordinate 5,858,762 downwards.
GTTCAAAAAAATATTGTATTATTTATGTGTTTTTATTAACATGGGCTTTACTTCTCTCTGGAAATGAAAGGTTGCTCCTACAGATAAGTGGTGAAAAAGGCTGCATCTAGACCCCTGGAGAAGGCCAACATGGAGAGCAAAACCATACACGCGTCTTTGATGGTGAAAACATATTTTGAAGGGAAACAAATGGAAAAGAAGATGTGGGTGCAGAGTCGTGGGAATAGGAAAACAGAAGGGGAAAGCGTTTTTTTTTTACTCTCAGCGCCTGTGTGATGTAATAGGCTTCTGGCTCATACCTGGTGAAGATAAACAGAAGCAGTCCAGGGCACAAGTAGCCATAGTAAGCCACTGAGTGCACATACAGCCTGCGCAACACACAAGTGAAAGCTCAGAGTGCTGCAGCCCAAAATGACTCATAGTTTAGTTGCCCAGTTTAGCACACATTGCTAATTGGTTGCCACAACAGTGATTATGTCAGCGACGCTCATGTTTGGCCTTTACTGCACAGCAGTCAAGACACCCAAAACAGTCGCTCAGTTTGCAACACAGACTCTGTGGCGGCATCATAGATGCAGCCTACTTTTGTTGACCAACCTCAAAAATACGAAAAAATGGCGGCGGGCGGGACGGTGTGTTAGCAGCACTTCTCATGTACGCACTTATCACAAACTTGTAAGGTTCTTGGGGATCGTTTAACCCCCCATTTTAAACCGGAATGTTGCTTTTATGATAATCCATGTGAACTGAACCTGTTGATCCAACAAAGAAATCAGGAGGATGCAACACTCTGGACTTGGTAGAAGTGTCCTGATCAATACCTTTATCTGGCCAGGTATGGAAAACCAGTCTACAAACACCACCTGTTTACATGATTTTGTCTATCTCTGCTCTGTTAGCTGTGTAAGATCAGCCAGAACAGCCTCCATACATAACTGCACTGTACCCTTCCGTAATACAACCTTTGGACAGTCAGCATTATTTGTTAAAGCCATCACTCAATGGAATGCTATTCCAGACAACATAAAGACCTGTCCTTCCATCAGAAGCTTCAAATTTCAATTAAAAAACAATCAACTCTGCAACCACTAACATCCTGCTTTTTTTAAAACTTTTATTTCCTTTATTTTCTTGATTTTCAACATGGTGCTGAACAGGTGTGTGTGTGTGTGTGTGTGTGTGTGTGTGAGTGTGTGTGTGTCACAATGTGCATTATATTGATGTAGGATTTGTGATCTGTCTTGTTTTGTTAGATGTTTTTACTGTTGGATTTATATTGTGCCCTGCCTAGGGACTGCAGATGTAAATTAGCCAAAGGCCAACTCTGGTACAATGCATCAAATGGCAACATTTATGTTAAAAATTGCACATTGTCCCTAACAAATAAAATGAATAAAATAAAATAAATAAAAACAAAAAAGTATCTCATCCGGGCAGATCGCCAACGAGGGGACCTACTTATAATTGTATTTAGCCTGCTATTAGCAGGGTGACATTCATCAATGCACAGGCCCATTGTCTAGCTCTACGGTCTCCAAACGCACCACGGCGGACGTGTATTCTGTTCTACAGGTACAAACAAACATCAGCAATACTGAGATTTTAGACCCACCCAAGTATACTGCATGCTTCCCGAGCACTATGTGGACCATGTCGGCCTTGGTTGCTGATCGGATGGGACCTGGGAGCCTTGATGGCGAGGTGGATGTTCCGACGTTGCGTATCGGAGAGCCGCTGACACCCGAACGGCGGGTGGCCTACAGCGTGGCGAGCTCCCGAGGCTACCGCGGTGCCAGCTACGGGGGGAGGCATTCTCGGGGGTCGACCACTGTGAATGATCCACGCTGGGTCCAACTGTGCAGGCTCTATTCATCCCGTGCGACAAGTCAACTCCATGGATGTATTAAGAGAAGTCCCGTGTCCCGTGTCAAGTCAACTCCCGTGGCTGGTCAGGTGGTTCCGTTGGCCAACTAACAACACTCTCAGAGTTTTAAATGGTTGTTCAAATATAACTCCATCAAGTGTCCTTAACGACAGCAGCATAGCTCAACCTAATCAGCTACGGAAAATCACAGGACTAAATCCAGCAATTAAGAAACTACGAAGACGGAACTTCTTTCAAACTACACGGCTGCCATCCTCCTGCCTCGTCCCCTCTGGCAGGCACACAAAAACAACCAGACACAAGAACAGCTTCTTTCCCACTGCCATCACTCTCCTGAACTGCTGATAAGTGGGGTCATCCCCTCTTTGGCCATTCACCTACACATTCCATACTTTATCATTCCAATATGCATCTTGCACACTACATTTGCACTATTACTTTACTCCATGTGTACTTGTATTGATATTATATCTTATTTGTATTTTGTGTTATGTGCCTATATGTATATTGTTGTCTCTATTGTACAGTATGTGTCTAATGGCCAATAAAACTGATTCTGATTATTATATATATATATTTTTTAATTTTTGGTACCATGGTTGTTAGGTTACCAAGGTTATAACATTAGGGGAACGTTCTCTAAAGGTTCTGGGAACGTTCGATGTAACCTAACCTTCAGCGAACGTTCTGGGAACCAAAAATTGTTGGCTGGGTAACAATGCTAAAGTACTGTGGGATCCTGGTGCTAAACCTAAAGGTCTGCTTGGGGGGGCACCTGAATATTTACAGCATTATCCCAAAAAGTGATCAAATTAAACATCTTCTTGCAGACTCTAACCTAGATTTTCTTTGTTTGTCAGAGACATGGCTACATAAAAACTCCCCATCTTCTGCCATGTCTATCCACGGCTATAATGCCTTTAGGAAAGATACAGTAGAGTAGGGGGAAGAGGTGGTTTGTTGTTTTATATTAAAGATCAAATATCATGTAAAGAGATTCCATATTTGGTTGAGAATGACGTAGAATGTATTTGTTTTAAACGTAACACTGTCACCGCAAATGTGTTTTATTCTCATTGGTGTATATAGACCACCCTCTGCAAAATCTGTATTCTTTGAAAAATGTAATGCTATACTAAGATAATGCAGCTCAGAGAAGGAAGTAATTATAATGGGTGATTTTAATATTAAACTGGGATAAGTCAGCTAAAAAGGCACTGGAAAAAACAAAACAAAATCACAAATAAATTTGCTCTCAGGCAGTTAGTGAAGGGACCGACTAGAGAAGTCCATCATCCAGAACACAAACTGGTTTAATTTTCAGCAACAAACCAGAGTAATTAAATCCTTCATCACAGGTCTATCAGATCATAATCTAATCCTTTTAGCTAGAAAACTCATATGGCATATATGTCATCTAACGCAAAGTGCAGTCAATTTAGAATACCTAAGAGTGAATTATGTAATTATGGAAATGCAATTAAGAACATTAATTGGAATGAACTACTGTATGGCACAAATGTGGATGCTGACACCCATGTCTTATTATCCACAATTCAAGATACAACAGAGCAATTTCTAAAGAACGATTCTAACGAATCCACTTTTGCTAGTCTAACGGCGGGAAAAAGGGTCCGTGCGCCAGGCGCATGGTTCAAAAGGGTCGTACTTAGTGGCTTAACTAATCATAGGTGTAACATGTAACATAAACCAATCAGAGTGTCATCTCCCATTCCCTCTAAAAGTCAGGCGTGTTTGTACCTTGGTGCATTGCTATTATGATGGCGGATTTGCACCGTAATATTTTTATTTTTTATCTTTTGCATGTGTGTGTGTGTGTAACTAGCATAGTGTGCGCTCGCTGTGCATAAGCCTAGGTGCATTGCTGTTAAAATAACAATGAAATGCTGCGTTACTGACTTTAAAACCAGGTTTTTGTTGGTCAATGGCGCGATCACTTCCCGCTGCCTCAAGATAGCGATACGCCAAGAATGCACCTGAACACACCTCCCTGTAAGACCAGCACGCCCATGGGCGGTGCAGGTGCATTTGCTATTTAAACGACGCGGGCGCTGGATGGGAAATAGACATCTGCGTCGGTCTTAAAATAGCAAAGACACTTGCGTCGGGCTTTGCGCTGCGCCGGGTGCAAGATAGGGCCCTTTATGAGGAAAATCACATTCCTGTAGTTGTTTTTGTAAGGATTTTTTATTTTCGCATCAAAAAAGACCACCCGGATTGCCTGGCCGTACCAAGCATTGAGGTCACCAAGGTCCAGGCCTCAGGATTTTTCCGGATGGTGTATAATAATCGCCTAAATAACATTACTTTGCTGCGGCAAAGATACTTTGAGACGAGATGACAGTTACTCATCTGATCGCCGTCATTGCCTCTGTGTGTGTGTGTGTGTGTGTGTGTGTGTGTGTGTGTGCGTGTGTGTAGTGCAAAATACAGACACTGGCATTCAAGAATGCCCATTATGTGCATTGGTATGCGCATCAGCTGAATTTGATCATGCAGAAAGCTACTTCTCGCATCAAAAAAGTTTATATTTTCTTTTCCGATCTGAGCGGGATTGCAACTTTTTTTTTTCCGGTCACCCAAACGGACCAGCATTCTTGGCCAGACTGTTGCACGAAGACTGCCCAGAGCTTCATACACACGGTGGAACTTCAACAGCAGAGTCGTGAACACTGTCTACGAGAATTGAGATAACCTCATAGAATGTTTTGAAGCCATCAGCACGGGTTCACTGGGTTCATTTGACCAGCCCAGATATTCTGTACCAGAAGCTCCAGAAGGAGGACACCGATGCTGTCTTCATCAAACGTGCCCTCGACAGCTTCACAAGCAGTGTGCAGGCCATAAGGTAAGATTGAACAATATCATTTGATCGTTCTCAAAGCAGAGCTTTGTCATTTGAAAATGTCCGCATTAAAAGGAGACTGCATTTGTGTTAGAAATGACATTCTTCTCATTATATATGGCCAGTGGTGTAATCTAGCTTACTTTATATACTGTACTGAACATCCAGGCTAGGTGAGACACAAAGGCTAAATTAAACACTAAAGACGTGTACATAGCCTAACACACACATTGGTCTGTTTGCCTTCAGGGACACCTCTCAACAGCAGCTGCAAGTAGCAACAGGAGCCACAAGACCCAGAACGGCTTTGAGAGAAGAGGAGAAGCAGAGGCTGTCTGAAGAGGTCTGCGACACCATCCTGGCACACCCCAAAGCAAGGTTCTCTTTCACTGGCCACCTTGTGAGTGCTACCTTACTGCAAGCAGATATGTTTGAAAGGTACTGCCATTCATTTCCCGATGAGGCTCTGAATGCCACTGTGAAGGCATACGCCATGCTGAACAAGGCAAAGCTCAAGACAGAACTCTCTGATCTATGAGAGTCCTGAATTCAAGGGCTGCTGTGGTGCACTGGCACTGTACCAGGTTCTCATGAGCTACAACCTCCAAGGAGACATTCTCTGAGACGCTATTGAACATCCTCAGAACTACTCCCATGACAACAGCTGAAGCTGAGAGACGTTTCTCGACTTTGACACGAGTTAAGACATTCCTGCGAAATTCAATGGGCCAGGAACGTCTGAATGCACTGGCCGTGCTTTCCATGGAGAGGGAACTAGTCCTCAACATGCCTGGTTTCAATGAGAAAGTCATTGACAGCTTTGCTGCATTGAAAGAGAGAAGAGCACAGTTTCAGTACAAGTAATGTAGCCTCTCTCTCTCTCTCTTTAACACACACACACACACCAAATCAGTTCAGTTATTTTTCATTCATCCAAAAAAAAAAAAGTAAAAAAAAAAAATTCTGTTCATTTTTACAAATCTATACAAATGGCCAGAATATGGCTGTTCATATTTACAAAGCCATACAAATAGCTGTGTTTACCTTTCTAGAAATTATTTTCAAATGCTGTTTTCAGGCAAAATGTCTATCACTGTCCATACTCATTTTCACAAATCTATACAAGAGGGCAGAATATGGAAGTCTATATAAATTGCTTATTACCAATAACTTCATCATCAATGTTTTCAGTAGCCTCTATCAAAAGCTCCTGCTCGCTTGTTGTGAATTATGCCGAGGTGCACATATTTCCAATTCAACCACGAGGCCTTTTTGAAGTAAGTAAGTAATGTGTATATCAGAATTCTTTAGTTAAACTTAGCAGCACCTCATCATTCTGATTTGGTCTCCAATGTGTGAAGCCAAGATGCACAGACCACACTAGGTCTGTGCATCTAGGTCAGGTCTAAGCCTCACTTGTTCATTCACTTATTTGGGACGTTACTTTGCTTTTATTAAGTAGCACTTTGGTGATATCCTACATTCCAGAAAATGTAGTTCTAAAGATCCACTTCTCTCAACAATTTGTCTACTTGTTATTGCCAGGCTGTTACTATTTATTGTTTAAAGTGTGCACTTCCCTTTACTCTAAAAGATTATTAGGCTGCACTACCTTTGAAATGTTGTAAAGGTGGTAAAAGCTCTTGCTGATCCTGCAATCTGAACAAATACCAAGATGCTGTATTTTCAGCTGATTACATATTTCTTTTGTTTGTGAAAATGCAGATTGTTTATGCAGTGTTGAGGAATGTGAAATAACACCCTTGATTGATTATTTGTGTTGCTATATACCACTGTGATAACTTCTTTTGCTTTTGTAAGCCAATACTTTCGAGATCAGTAAATAAATGCTTCTGGTATTGACTTATATGCTGCCCCCGTCTTGTCATGTTGTTGCTGGACATATCTTTTAAAAAATGTGTCCTGTTTAGCTATTTTACATCACACAACATTGGATTAATGTAATTGATGACTACGTTGAATAATTCATTGTGGAGCCATGTCATTTTTGCTTATGAAGGCTCCTGGATGCTAATTTCATACATAGCTTTCCACCTGTAACTTACGTATATGTAGCTAGAGGGGAAATCTTTCTGTTGTGTGTTGCTATCTAGTGGACACGAGGTATCACTGTATGAGTTAATCATCTAGCAACAAATTAATGTTGTCTTGCTCAATGTACCCATTGAATAGGTCGCATTAGTCGTTATATTTAGATATGCACTGGCCGTGCTTTATATTTGAGTTGGTTTAATCAACTCCGAGTAGGCTCACGTGCGTGCACCACCACTACAAAAAGGCAGCATGAATGGAGCCATGATACTACGATTCGCCATGGTAGCAACCACAAACTGGTCGGCGGAAATACTCATGCGCACATACAGCGAGTTTGAACATGTATTTAGTTAAAAAAAAAAATTTAAAAAAAAACAGCAGCCGCTGCAAAAGAGAATTTGCGTGGGAGAAAATTGCTGCTAGAGTAAATGCGTATATTCCAATATAGTGTATATCATATTTAATCATATAGCATAATATTAAGGGTGAAATGGTATTGAACCTATAATCTATTTAATTTAGGTGAAATACTGCGGGCGAAAGTCCTAGGCCTACTAATCCCATTTTGAGGCTGCAGCACCATCATTAACAGAATTATAATTCCTAATCTTTTATTTCAAAAGGGTTCACATCATTCACCTGCAATGCTGTGGGACTCCTTTTTAATGGTGTGTGTTAAACTTTTTTTGTAGTGTTCCCTGTACACAACGATACAGGGAACACTACAAAAAAAAAAAGTTTAAAAACACGCTACAGAGCGAGTCACACTCTTCTGACGGCGCTTTGCTATAGCCTACGGTGACTTTACTAAAATGCTCCGCATCACCAGTGTTGTAAAGAAAACTGCCGTTTGCAAAAAATGTAATGTGACACAAATAATGTGCTGGGATGTATAGCATGTCCACGATGGGTGACGTTAGTGATATGAGGACGGATAAGGTTGTGTAGGCTACATAACTGATAGACTGGGAAGAAAAACGATATTACTCAAATAGGTAGTTATCTGGAAATTAACATGTCGGGGCTTCAATATCTCCAGACGTATGTTTAACTCCCTGCGAAGTAATACAGCTTCTTCATCAACGGGATCCTCGACCAAAGGAAATGCCATGTTTTGAGGAAAAAAAACGTTTTAGCCTATAGTCTGCCTAACATGGTTAATAAACCAACACTGTTTTTTTTATTCATGCAGATAACAAACTGGTCTAAAATGCGCCTGCTACAGACTGAATGAATGAATGAATGAGGAAACGAAAGAACGCTGTGTCAGAGGGAGGAGACCGAGAGAAACTTGAGGTTACTTGAAGAAAACCTGCTCCCGACCAGGTTAGGTTCACAGGCTCAGTTACCATAGTAACTGACTGAGGTGAAGTTACCTCTCTCTTTCTGAAACAGAAAACCCAGTTTCCCTCATCTCAGGGTTAACAAACTCTGACCCCTGGCTCCTAGATCAGTCTGCTGCAATTGGCGGGCGGACTGTCTTCCACACTGACAGAGCGCAGGACTCTGGTGGGATGAGGGGAGGCCGACTCTTTATCGTTATTTAGCGTTACATCTGCAATGCTTGGTGCTCAAATTCAAGCCGATAGACAATGTTTGAATGTCACATTTTTAATATTAAGATGCCGTCAATATTATCTGTTCCACATACTATTACAACTGAATTTTGTTGCGCAACAATGACAACGAATGAAACTTAAGCCTGATTTGACGGGTGTATTTTGAAATAATCAGACATTAGCGTGACTTTTCCTGGACTAGAGATCTATGCTAAATCAGAGTTTATATAGAAATAGTGCAGCAAGTTCAGTCCAGCTTCAATTTCAGCTTTTCATTAAGCCTACCTGTCACTAGTATGATTACAAACAGGTAAAAAGGAAGGGAAGGAGTTTAGATTAAATGACTGACATGGCTGTTTGATAGTAGTTTTAAACAGATTCATCCCCTCTCGTGAGTAGGAATGGTATATTTTACGTATCTCTGCATTTATGCAAACACTTCAGTTCAGTCCAAAATGGCACCGACTAGGCTCGGCGACTGCGCGCAGATGTTGTATTGGCGACCCAATGGACTGTCGCCCATTATTATTATTATTATTATTATTATTATTATAATAATAACCTCTTTGCAGACTCTCTGGGCTGCTCTTTGGTTTAAAGAAATGCCAATAAACCAGAGCACATTTTTCTCTTATCCCAGAATGCTGTGTGGACTAGCCAGACCCTCCTCCGCAGCGCTGTGGAGGAGGGTCTGGCAATGCGAGAGTAGCTTGGCCCCGTTATCCTCCTCAGCTCCAACCTCTCGTCAAAAATCGCCACGTCCAGTTTCAAAAAAACAAGATGGTGACGGCCATATTGCCAAACTCAAGGCTTTAAAATGGCAGTCCACAAACCAATGGGTTACCATTATTACAGTCTATGGATCAGATGTCATTATTCAGATATGTGTAAAAAAAAAAAAAAAAGCCAGTTTTGATCCTGCTCTTGTTCCAGGTGGAGAGGTGCTTCAGTGCTAGAGGGTTAGGCTTTACACATCCTGCTCTATGCAAGTATCATTTCTCCATGTAAGGGTGGCTGAAAATAAAGTCCTCACACAGATAGAAGAACGAGGGTGTGTGTGTACAGTGTAGTAGCCATCTTTCCGTGGCAATATGGCTGGCACTGACAGCTGTGGCAGTTCCATTTATTGAGTCGATGGGTAATTGGTCTCACAGGAGATAAATGCGGCAGTGTGTGCGTGCGTGCACTCTTGTGCGTATGTGTATCTGACATGTACGTGCACGTACCACACATGTGTATCAATTAGCATCAGGGGGAAGGGAAGATGATGCAGCATCTTGAGGATTACCCAGGAGGAGACAATCACATCTCTACACTTGGATGCTTGAGCATCGTTTGTCACCCATTTAGGAGACACATACGGTGGGAACCATTCTTTTACAGCCTAAAAAGAGTCTTTCTGCTCAGTTGTCATACCATAAAAGCAAGAAGCATATATGTGTAATTAAAGTCGGATTATAGGGGTGGAGGGTTCCTGCGTTATGTATAAGATGGCCACAATAGAAGCAAACGGGACAAAACAAAGGTTCATTACACATTAACCCTCTGGGGTCGAGAGCAGAATAAAAATAAATGTTCTGCATCTCTCTTGACATGCCGATTAGTTTTGGTTTTGCGGGAAGATCCAAGTCACAATGGACTACGCCCAAGTAAACCAGATAGCCTATAATGCCATGCAGCTTCGAGCATAATTCATTTGGAAGATGGACGACATTCTGAACACTGAGCGGTATAGTGTGTTTCAACATGCAGCACATGATGTAGCCTACCTAACTGGGAACGATACAGAGAGGATTAGCAACGCCCCCTGGTGCAGATGACGACTACGCTCCTTACTGTAAGTGCAATGAAACCTTTGTGAGTAAAAAGCCGATACTGTATCAATATGTACCTGTATAAACATGTAGAAAGTGACATTTTAATCTGCTGTCTGCATGCGGTCTGTATCCACATAGTCTGTTTATCTTAATTTGCCACACTTAAATTTGAAAAAAAAAAAAAATTTGTAAACCTAGCTGCTGGCGTAAACAAACAATTATCTCCTCTCTACCAGTGGTAAATCCATATGGCTAATTAATATGCACGCCAATGACGTCATTGGACATCGGAAGACCATGTCCGCGCTTTTCAATCTTTCTAAACTTCACTTAGTATTTTGATGTCAGGAATTATAGGATTAATTTTTTTGACAGTAGCTCAGGGAAATGTCCAGCCCCTGGGCACTGAGCTTTCTCTCTGCAGTCCCATTTGCCTGGGATTAGCTGTGAACATTCCTTTTGCATATTCAGTGGACAGAGCCATTACCCCTCCCACCGACAACTCTTGGTCACAAAACAGACATTTTTTTAGATTGCAAATAAGTTGTTAAAAACAATGGCGCAGATTAAAGTGATTGTGCTTGTTACATACCTTAGACTGCACACAATCACCTCAAGTGGCCGAAACGGTTTGTGACAATGGGTAAGTAATGTTTTTTTCACAAAATTCCAGCATACTTCTGAAACTACTTTTTACAACTTGTTATTTAGGGTACAACCATGATAAACATTCTAATTAGATATTATTGTAGCTGAATTTATGCTTAATAGAAAAAGCCATCGTACTTTGAAAATAATGCTTAGATATATTGATATCAGAGCATGCCAAAATCATTGTCTGAAAACACCTTATAATAACATCAATACACATCAAATTCATAAGTGAAGAGGATAGTTAGCTGTGTTCCTACCTTAAACTGGATATAAAGATAAAGGATGCATCTCCCCTATCTTTCAGATAGAAGTTTTTCTGTGTCACTTGGTCCCTATTGTTCAGAAACTGCTGCCCTTTCCTGTGGGGTGCCTCAGGGTTCTGTGTTAGGTCCGATTTTATTTGCATTGTATATGCTTCCCCTGGGACATATAATTAGCCAATTTGGAGATATCCGTTATCACTTCTAAGCAGATGACATCCAGCTGTATGTCTCTTTTAACCTGGAAGAGACTGACAAAGTGTTGGAATTGCTTAAATGTTTGAGCATCAAGGACTGGCTGGCAAACAACTTCCTACAGTTTAATGAAGACAAGACCAAAGTCCTTATTGTTGCTCCGGAGACTACAGCTTCCAAGGTTATTCGGCTTTTGGGGTCGCTTTCTTCAGCGGTATAGTCCAAACTGAGAAATCTTGGTGTTATATTTGATCGCATTCTGAGTTTGAGATGATCATTCATGGTTTTATTATCATCCTGGCTTGATTACTGCAACTCCATTTTCACCTGTCTCAGCAAGGCGTCCCAGGCCTGTCTACAACTGGTCCAGAACTCTGCTGCAAGGCTGTTGACCAGGTCCAGCAGGATGTCGCACATCACTCCAATTTTAAACTCATTACAATGGCTTCCGATCAAGTTCAGGATCCAATTTAATCCAAGTTCTTGTTCTGACTTATAAAGCTCTGCATGGTCAGGCACCCGTTTATATCTCGGACTTGCTCCATTCGTACTCTACTAACAGGTCCCTCAGGTCTACTAACCAGGGATTACTGGTGGTCCCGCACACTCGCTTAAAAACTAAAAAGGTGACCGTTCCTTTGAAGCGGTGGCTCCAAACCTGTGGAACGCCCCTCCTATTGTCTTACGTTTTGCAGTCTCTGTTGAAGCTTTTAAGAAGCAGCTGAAGATGCACTTGTTTAAATTGGCTTTTGACTCATGTTTGTAACTTTGGGTTTTAGGTTTTAATCTTTTACATGATTTTCATTGGTCTTTCAATTTGTTTTTCCTTGCATATTCTGTTGGATCATGTGAAGCACTTTGTGACTTTGTCTGTAAAAGGTGCTATATCAAATCAAATTAGTTTTTTTTGTTTTTTTATTATTATTATTATTATTATTGCACAAAAATGACACCAAAATGCCAATACCACCCCATTTTTATAGCATCAAATAACTAATTTAAACCAAACTTGAAAAATGAACACTTGGACAAACATAAGCGTGATAAAACTACCTAAAATGACAGAAACCATCTTTGCGGAAAACTTATTTGACGTGTACTTGAATTTTTACGGTTTGGTCCATGTCCTATCCAAGATTTATGACCTATACTGCAGCCAGCCACCAGGGGGCGATCCAGATGTTTTGCCTTCACTTATACCCTTTTTCCACCAAAATGTTAAACATATCTGATAGACTCCTTTGCCATTGCCAGTAGACGAGTATGCCCATCCGTTTTTTCTGGTGTGTCACGTTTTGACGGAAAATGGTTGTTAACTTTATACTTTATATAATACTGGACAGAGTCGACAGCCCCTTCTCCCCATACTCGAAGTTCACAGAGGTTGCCAGGTTGAGAACACAGCATCAATGTTGCTAGACGCTAATCTTACGTAGCCAGACATTACTCCACAGCACAGCGGAGTAGCTAACGTTAGATGCTGCCTATGTTGACAGTCATAAAAGCCTGTGTTCACGCGGAGCTCTGTACCCGCTTAAACGCCACGACCTCACAGTCCTCTCCACCCGACTGACAGACACACTTTCTTGGCTTCTCTTTCTGAATAGGAAAATCCATTTGTGTCGAGTTGCGTCCGATGGTTAAAGTTACCCGCAATTTCCTTCAACTGCGGAACGGCTGCGGATCCGCTCCGGAACGGCAGGAGAGTAAATATGTTTCCATTAAAGTTAATGTGTGTATTTTCACTGACTGCGGAACGGCTGCGTTCCGACTCCGTCACAGCTCCGGCGGTCCGCAGCCCTCCGGAGCAGATACGCAGAGCTTCTATTTTTGCCGGACGCCGGAGAGCTCCGCAGCAATTCAGCACAGGGAAGATTGTGCTGGAAGAAACTACATCCTGTTATTTCGCACGATCATACGTGAATTCGCGAGATCTCGTGGGTCCTCGTGACTTCAGCTGTCAGTCATGGCCGCAACCGTTCCGCAAAACAAATCAGGACCTGGTGGGTATCGAAGGATGGCGGAGCACTGAGCCGACACGCAGCGGAGCCGATCCGCAGCCGTTCCGCAGTTGGTGGAAATTGCCTGTTATATGCAAACGTGGGCGGGTTGGCTCAGTGGGTAGAGTAGGCGCACATATACTGAGAGGTTTATGCCTCGACACAGAGGTCTAGGGTTTGAATCCAACCTGTGATGATTTCCCCCTCTCTCTCACCTAGCTGTCCTGTTAAATTAAAGGCGGAAAAACCCAAAAAATAATCTTTAAAAAAAAGTATATACGAAGCGTCAAGTGATGAAAACATGTTAATCTCTTGGGCAACACAGCAGGAAGCTGTCAGATAGGACCGTCAAGCACTGAGAGCTTTTCTAATAGATACTGAAATCCACATTGGATATTTGTGAATTGGTTGACATTACCAAGCAGGAGGTAGGATTCCCTATCCTCCAAAGAGAAGCATGACACTTATACCCAAGGTATATATACTGTGTGTATGAATGTGTTTAACCATGCATAGTACTGTATAAAGTCGAGGTGTATCATATGGATGAAGCAGAGCCCAGAACTAAACGGATGTCTGCTAGAAGATTGCTCAGTTATTTACTGGGTGGATTTCAAGGTGTCAGGGAACACACACACACACACACACACACAGTATTAGAAGTAGTCTCTGCTGGCAGAGACACTGAGCTTCTGTTTGTATCACAGGAGAGCCCTTTGATGTGCAGTACCATTTTGCATGCTGCTGTTCCGTTCCCCTTTCTCCCTTCTCTCCACACACACAGAGAGCCAGTTGAGGGAGATGTCCAAGTTATCTAATGTGTTCAGAGCATGTTGTGCTGCCAGACTCCATCTGGACAGAGCCAATTCCTTACCAAGGACCAGCCAGGACGCAACATCAAACAGCATGTAAAACCCTCTTACTGGATGCCCAGTTTAATTTGTGTGCGTGCGTGTGTGTGTGTGTGTGTGTGTGTGTGTGTGTGTGTGTGTGTGTGTGGAGAAAACATGTGCAGAGATTTGCAAGTCATACTCTGTAGTTCAGTCAGAATGACAGAAGAGAAAAGGCATCTTTCAGCCAAAAAAGAAGTACACGACTGGCAGGAAATTATTGAATTATAATAATAGTTGATTACATCTTATTAGATAAATAATGATTTCCTTTTTTTTGAACACATAATAATATGAGCATCAGTTAAATGTGGTTATTAAAGAGCTGTCATCAAAATATACACTCAGTGGGACATTTCAACTAGAGTTTAGATTCTCTGCCCGAGCCCGAGCCGATATTTTCCACCGCTATCTTCGGGCCGGGCCGGGCCGGGCCGGGCCCTTGACCAAGCATTTGTGTTTTTTTTAATCATTACTTTATTAGCCTTATTCGGTGGGGAGCAAGCTATGCCTCTCCAGCTTCTCCCATAGCTCTGGGTGTCCTGCACTGACTTGAGTGTGAGGTAAACTGTGCTACATCGTGTCTCCCCCCATCTGCAGCACTGTTGTCGGCCATTGCGTCAGCATGCAGACCGTGGTGAAGGACGGTATTAATTAGGTGATCGAGACAAGAAAATCTCCTATATGGTTCCAGGGCTTTGATTATGTTGCTGCCTTGATCTGTTACCCTCACTATTCGGCTGAGGGAGCAGCTATAGGGTCGAGTTTAGGTTTAGTTTAGTTTTTTTTTTTAACGTTTCTTCATTCAGATCCATTTGCGATCCATTCCAGTCTGAATAAACAAAACAGCGCAGTTTACATGCTTCGTCCTTGTTGCATTACCTGTATTTATTAAGATCATTCTAAACAGATTTCTGTAACTCGGAATTGTAGTTGAGAACGTCAGTTATAAACGGACCGCGTATTAAACCCGGGCCGGGTTCGGACGCAACGTGCACGGGCTTGATTTTTTGGGCCCGATCTAAGCTCTAATTTCAACCCGTTCTCATTCCGAACTCGTAAAATAAGGACGTTTGGACAGTGGCTGTCGGTGTCCGATGCAATGAAAAAGGCGTCTTTCAGCATGTTTGTGTAACGCACCGGGGAGAGCAGCAGTTAGATAGGATTTAGCGAGTTGTATTTAAGGGCGAATTTCCGCGTAAGGAGGTTGGTTGGGGTGGTGGATGGGTCAAACACAGGACTTTCACCCAGGAGAGCGAGGTTCGCGTCCTGCTTGTCACGCTTGCTATAGTCGTTTTTTTCTTTCCTCCCGCGTGTCACGGAACCGTAAGCCCACCCACGACCTTTTCCTTAACATAACTGGGTCGAAAGGGACGGCAATAGTCCCGACCAAGCGCGTTTACTTAAAGCGCTAAAGGAGACTTTTAGTGTCAATAAGAACGACAAAAGGCACCTGACCAAGCGTCCATATTTTACGAGATGGGTGTGAGAACGTGTTGGACATTTTACATTGATCACTGCTCAACGGTAAGTAAGTACATCACACTAAGTGATGTAAATGGACTGTATTTATATAGCGCTTTTCTAGTCTTAACGACAACTCAAAGCGCTTTAACATAGTACAGGAACCAATCACACACATTCACACACTGTGACCGAGGCTGCCATACAAGGTAAACATTCACACACATTTACACTCCGATGCGCAGCATCAGGAGCAATTTGGGGTTCAGCGTCTTGCCCAAGGACACATCGGCATGGAACTGCAGGACCAGGGATCTAACCACCGACCTTTCGATCAGTAGGTGACCGCTCTTACCTCCTGAGCCACAAAACTGTTTCCTAAACGCATCACTGCAATTTCTAAATCAATGATAAGCTAAGGCTGGCCAATAATACTGATATTATCTTAACTGTCTTTAGTGCCTTTAGTTGCATGCTACCAGCCAATAAGCTACGCTGTGTCTGTTTGTTTTTTTCTTCGGACGTGCAGAAGTAGTGGATCGATTTTCGATTTGACATGCATATTGTGACACCCCTACTTATGAGGCTTCAGTTCACTCTGCCACTTAAAAATGAAATAGCACCAAGCCATATTTATGCCACCACTACTGTAAAACACATGACCAGCATACACATCAAGTCAATCTTTGCAAAGAGCTTTCAGCAACTACCTCCCTTATCCCAGGGCCCATCCAGCTACTCATGTTTCCATTCCCTGTTCCTAATGTGCATTTCCATTCTTTCCTTTTTAAAGCTCTTACTTAGAATGATTGAGGGTGCTCCGCGATTATCATTGGATTTCAATGCCCCTCACCCCCAACAACCCTTATGGGAATGAAGAATGTGCCAAAAGCTGCACCTGAGCATCTGGCAATCCTGAGGCAAGATAGTGCCACTCTTACAAGATGAAACAGGCGGATGTTTAATAATGCACTTTTTTCCCAGCCACCTTTTCTCAGGAAGACTAATGTTTCCTTTCAAACGCATTAGCATTTTGATAAGCCCAGCTGAAGACCTCTCTCCTACTCCCTCTCCCGCCACAGCGATAAGGAGGTGCAGCCTGTCTTTATGACAGCATGAAGTAATTGGAACGCAGCATGAGAGAAGTCAGCATTTAGAGAGGAGGGAGGGAAATAGAAAAAGCTCTTTCAGGTGGAAAAGGTTTGCTGATTCAGTAAGGACATTAAAAGAGTGAACAAGTGAGTAAGACAGACTGTATGAAACTTTAGGCGAAAGAGTGGCAATGTAAGTGAGGTACGGTGTAGACAGGGACGGACTGGGGCTAAAAAACAGCCCTGGACTTTCTCCAAAATAGGTCCATCATCCGGCCATTTGCCCCTAGCATACTGTAACAATACTGTAGCCTATCAGACAAGGTATTCACACCAAGTAACATCTCAAAACCAATGATGATCGGGTTGTGTTTATTAATGAAGCCTCAGCCTTCGAATAAAAACAAAAAAAATGTACAATGCCATTACATCTGCATTGAAAATAAAATACAAATAATGAAATGCCACTGGCTACAGAAACCCCAAATTACACAAACTTGTAATCATAAAACAGTACAGAGTATTACTGACAACACTTTCGGAGATAAAGTAGGCTACTTGCTGTACCTGAACACGGGGATATACCAAAACTACACTGAGTGTGTTAGTTACTACTAGTCATCTTTTGTGATGCAACTATCTTCAACCTGAATAAACAAATGATTTTAAAGATAGGTTATTAGCTATGATGATATAATATGTGTTTCTTTGTGTTAAAGAATTAGCATTGAATAACCTATTTAATATTTTGTTACACTTTTGATTCATATTAAGGCTGTGAAATGCTGAAAAATGACTAGGCCCTATCAATTGTGTCTGAAGCTTTCACAAACAACCACCAGGTCTTTGCCGGTTCCACAATAGTAAACGCAAATATGAAAGACAAGGAAAAACTGCACTCTGATGGAAGACAGACAGAAAGTGCAAGCTAGGATTTTCTGGTTCAACTTTTGGTTAAATTTGGTGAATTATTTAGCCCCCTTCCCTGTTTGTTAGCACGTTTAGAGTGGTACCAATGCATGCCTTTTGCATGCGTTTTCCCGTTTAATTCAATACCATAGTCTTCATCCTGCCAGCAAAAGTGAGCTCACTAAAACCTCTCATATACAACGAAGTGAAATCGCGGTCAACCCACGATTAATTTCTAACGCGTTCAATGTTTCAAATGAAACAAACAGAAATGATTAAACACGTTAAGTTTGACAGCACTAAATGGCATGATCATATTCATAATCATGATGCACACCCGTGTTGATTGCTGACAATGCAATTCACCAAGATAGGGATAAAGGCAGCCTATTATAATGTGTCCTGCTCCTGGCACTTACCAGTACCTCTTGCCGATATGAAATTAACTCTGAGCTTTTTGCATTTTGCTGCATCAGTCTCGAGAGACTTGGCCCTCTTTTCTTTGAATTTTTCCCATCCACCTTTCGCCTTACGTTTTCTACTAGCCATTGTCACGTCTAATGATGTAGGCCTATAGACTGGGTAAACCCAGCCCGATCTGCCGGCGATTTGATTTCGCCCTGTAATGTTGATGTAAGCTTGGTCTGGTGACAGCCAGACTAGTAGGCCTACTCTTCTTCCTCAGTTTTTATAAGTGATCGTATTAACGCCCCCTGCTGTTGGCTGTTAATATCGCTTTAGACTTTTTTTTGTGCCGACGGCTGTCGGTTGGACTGCCGGTCCCGAACGCACAGATTGTCAGTCCCTCGCTGGGTATAGAAAAGGTTGAATATTAGTCGCTTGCTGATGTAGAGAGTTTGTTGGAGGTAGCATTCAAGCCCTCTGGCTCAGTTCGTCTGCCTTCTGCCCATTAAAGGTGGCTCTGCACTACTTCTGTAAAGATGCGTGAAGGCGAGCGTCAGTACTAGCTTTTTTTTGTTTTTTGGTGTCAGGTCTTGATGCTTGTAATCCCCACAAAACGTATGTTATTTCCCTCTGCAAAGCTTTTCTGTATGCACTGCAAGTGGTCATGTTGGCACAGACTGACACCTGGCCTGGCTGCACAGCACCTCGATGTATAACTGAAAAATCAGGATGTTCTCATCCATCAGATGGAAGTAATGGTTAGCAAGGTGTTTCCCAAACGTCAATGGTGATCATTGTTTAATGACTTATTAACCTCTGTTTCAAGTAACACACCTTTTTATTACCTGTGAGGTGCTCTGTGACAGGAAAGGAGTGGGTTTTTCCAGGTCTGTCTTAATACAAAACTCAAATGATATAGGTTGTGAGGGCTATTGGTTATTGTAATCAATACTCCATTCCATGCGTGCCCTGAAGTCATCCATTCCTAATGTAAATACGCTGGACTTTATACAAAATGCATTCTGGCCTTGGTGGTGTGGAAGTTTAAGGCGCCAAACACAAAAGCTATTCACTTAACCCATAAACAAAGAAAAATTGCAGTGTATTATATATATATATAAACTTGGATTTTATTCTTATAGCTCAGGCCATTGGTTCCATCGGTTTTGATGATAGTACTAACCAGGTTAATTGGTGAGATCTTGGAAGGCAATGACATATAAACCCTTAGGTTAGCCCAACTTATTTGGAAGAGAAAACAAAGCGTAAAATTATTACCCAAACTGTCTGTTGTTAATATCCATCACAGTTTACAGACCCACTTCCTGCTTCAACTTTGACCTACTACTTGCCACAGTTGTACAGTTTCCCTGTGCAATGAGAGGTTATTACTGACAGTCCAAGTACACTCACTTTCAGTTTGACCAAGAACAAATGTTTAGATCATCTAGATTGACTTATTTCCAACCTGTATGATTATCTGACTGTGCTTGTGTTTTTTTTCCCCATTAGACCTCACCTTGTACGGCAGATGGATTCTCGCAATATCACGCGAGAATCACTGGATCATGTCACGATTGTGAGTTTCTGTTGTTGGCGTTTCCTGTTTTATTTTGAAGTCTGTTTTTCTCCCTTGTCTTGTCTTGTTTTACTTCCTGTTTGGTGTTTTCCCTCCTGTAGGATTGTCTGCCTCGCCCTGATGTGTTACACCTGTTCCTTTCCCTTGTGTCACCTGCCCCTTGTTAACCTCGTTATCCTTTGTATTTAGTCTCTGTGCTGCCTTTGTCTCGTGTAGCATCATTGTCAGTGTTTGTACGTTTTGTCTCGGGTTCAGTGTCTCGCATCGTGTCTTGCGTTCTGCCTTCTTGCCTGTTTTGGATTATTTTCATGTTTGCCTGCCTGCCTGCCTACCTCTGGACCCTTTTTGTTGTTAGTTTGGTTAATTAAATTTCTTCAACTCTGCATTTGGGTCCAAGCCTCGCTAATTCCGTGACAGATCACACATCACACAAAAATCCATCTTGTCTGGCTTCAATTAAATGCGCATCTGCCGAGGAGCTACTTGCAGCTACAGAGGTGGTTTAGGTGTGTGCGACGACCTGTTCGTTCTAGGGCTGCACGATATTTTGTTTCGTCTACACAGCAATGTGCCCATGTGCGATAGTCACGTTGCAGGACGTGCAATGTTAACGTTACAACTTTTTTGCTGCTTGATAAAAAAGTACACTTTCACCGTTCTCCTTTTACATGACAACATACACTTTAAGACAGGTGGCCTATGTAGGTATGTGACGTAACGTTAGTCTGACGGGGTTCGTTATGGGAAGTGAGGCTCTCCTGTTGTTCCCTGTTTTTGTAATTTCTTTTGCCTTTTTGGAGCTTCTACTTGTTTTCGTTTCCAGCATTTTGAGGAAACATGTAAGCCAGGATTGTTTCTGCTCAAATAAATTGTTTCACCTGCATCTGCAACTCGTGTGTCGTGCACTTTGGGTCCAGAAATCCTGTTCCTGCCCCAGTACTCAGCCACCTCTGACACCCGTGTGTAGAAAAGTACCGTAAGCGGCAGCTGCCGCAGACACAGTGATACACGTGCTTTTTGATGGGTAGAGAAGCTACAGTAGTCAGTGTTTTATGTGAGCTGCAAAGACAAACTAAATCACCTGATTAATGCAACATTATCACGATGTCTCCCGGCCAGTTTTCACCGCAGAGTTGCCAGAAAGCTGCTACCAGCCAAGCTGAAGCTAGTATATGAATACAATGGTGTCATGTGAGTATTTACCTACCTAATTTCCCTCTCCAAAAATCACTTCAGACGAGTAGTCACAGCGCTTACTTGCTTTTGTGTTTGTAAAGCATTAAAGTTCCACAAACTAAACTAACTAAAAATAGAGCTATTTGTCATCTTGTAAAAATTACAGTATTTTTTTCATATTGCAATATTTATCGCCGGAAAAAAATATATCTCAATGTCAGTTTTTTCCAATATCATGCAGCCCTAGTTTGTTCAAACAAGATCTGGGTGTCATCTGCTAGCTATAATAAGCAATCTTATAGTCTAGGAGAGTTTGACCAGGAGGAAGCATGTAAAGGTTGAATAGGCCCAAGAACAGATTCTTGTGGAACTCCATATGTCATGGCGATTCTTTCAGATTCATGATTGCCGATACTGACTACATATTCCCCACCTTTTAAATATGACCTGAACCACTTGAGGACCTTTCCTGAGTGTCCAGAGGGAGTCTAAAGATGCATGTATTGGAGGCCTAAACCTTTTAGATTGTTGCAGTATTTGTGTTCTGTGATTTTACTGTATATGGTTGGTTCTTGATAGCATTTTTTTTGTTCGAACCGTTAGACGTTTTACAAAACAAGATTTATGCCAGTTTTTCCCCAGCATGCACTGACCATTTGCAGTCAGTAGTTGAATATTTCCTGTTTACATCTGAAGATGACACAATATGACTGATGTGACCTTTGGTCCGCGGCTGTGATGCGTCATCTCCCCAGCTCACGGATTCGTCACTGTGAGTGAATTAAGGTCAGCTCAGATCTGCTGACAGGCTGCGCGCTACTTTAAGTTGCCACAGTGTAAGGACGAAGCATGCTTGTCAAATGTAAACTCCTCTCACCAGATCATTTTTTTTTCCTTTTCAAGGGGTGAACCCGAATAGTCGACTACTCGATGATTCGATCTAAGGAGCCTGATTTGACTGCCAATCTCAGTCGAATCGTCGCAGTGGCGGAAAATGCGGTTGGAATACATTTACTAAACAGAGCACTCGCGTTAAGAACTTAGTGCGGGCAGAGCGCTAAATGTGTTTTTAATTTATGGACGGATCTACGTCAATATTGGTAGGAGGAAGGAGCTTAAAAACAGATTCATGCTCTTTTCCTCTCTCCTTTACATGGAATTTGGGTTGAATGTTCTATTTACAACCAGGAAAAGTGAGCTGGCTAACTACTGTAAGTGATCTGTCTGTTAGGGGTGGTACGGTTCACAAAATCCACGTTTCGGGTCGTATCACGTTTTAGGGTCACGGTTTTCGGTTCTGTACGGTTCTTGTTATTTTTTCTTTTAATCTTTAACACTCCAGAAATATACTTCAGCATATGATATATAGCTAATAGCTATATATAACTATTAGCATATTGAATGCATGTTGCACAATACACGCACACAGTGGCAGTTATATCTATTGTTTTATTTCTGCTGTCATCATAGGTAACATGAAATCCAAAATGTTCCCACACATCAGACTATATACGACGCTAGCGCATCCTCCAACTCCGGGCAGCCTTCCTCATCTCTCCCACTTACCATTTCTGCATGTGACGTGACCTGCAGCAGCAGCAGCACTCCACCTGAGGAGCGGTCGGCTCGGCGCCTCTCAAAATCTGACGAAAATCTTTTAAACTGACCTTTGTCGATCAAAAGAAACAGATTCAGCAACGGTATGGCCTATTTCTCGCTTAAAATGTTTTCAGAAACACTTTTCAGTGAACTAAAATACGAGATCGTATTCAGAACGAGACGCCATTAGAGTCTGTTTTGAAATTCGGGAGCAGCAAGAACCACGTGACGCGTTCGTCCAATCAGCTGCCATGTGTTGCGTTCGTCACGCTCATCCCCCTCGTCGTTTCCAGTAAGTGTTTTAACATAGGTGTCGAAAGTGGGCGCTGCGGCAGCAAGTGGTTAGTGCACATTAACAGTGGACTGACGAACCGTGAGACGCACACACGCTCCGAACCGAGACATGCGAACCGAGCGGTTCGGATGTTTTTTCATGAACCGTACCACCCCTACTGTCTGTCTATCAGTCTCCGCTGAGTCTGCTCCGCTGGCACATGCACAAACACAAATAGTGCTGTCCGTTGGTGTGAAACAACAGCTAAGCGATAGTCACATCATGTATCTCGACCAATAATGTTGTTTTTGCTGTTTTTCTACACTAAGTAAAAGCACAACTGACAAATCGTGTCTGTGTGGAAAAAGTACATGATCCGACGATCGGTCAAATAGAAGCAGGACTTGACCAATCAGATACGACTACATATTTCTTAGTCGGGGACACACCTAGTTCTTTTGTAACACCTTAATAGATGGCCAGAATATCACTCTGACCATAAAGTGTGATTTTTTTGAAAGATTGAAAAGTGCTAACTCTGTGCTTCAAACAGACCACACAGGTTGACTTGAAGGACTGGATGTGACCTTATCTTACATTACCATAAGTCGATACACAAACAGCGTTGAAGTTCACGAGGGTTGCCAGGTTGCGAACGCTAAACCCAACGTCCCACAATGGTAATGTTAGCTAGATGCTAGTCTCGCATTACCAGACATTACTCCACAGCGCAGCGGAGTAGCTAGATGCTGCAATGATTACGGTTATAAAAGCTTGTGCACTTGCAGAGCTCTGTACCCGGCTGACAGTGACATTTTATTGGCTAAATGTAACAACAACAACCGCTAAAAAGACTGAACTTGTGGAGCTTTGTGCACAACTGACAGCCACCCTTTCTCGTCTTAATGCACTGCAACAGCCGCTGGAAAGACCGCGACCTTGTGGTCGTCTGTACCCAGGTCACAGTCTATCTGCTACGGCCGCTGAACAGAAGCGGGGGAAGAAATTGTTTTGGTACTACTACTTGCCAGACCAGTTATACAGCTTGTCTATGCACTGTATTACACATTAAGGGCTTTTCACACGGGGAGCAACACTTCGCAAAAAAAACTTTGTTTTTGCGTATTTGCGTTTCATGTCTGGCAACCAGGGTGTCAAAAATGGGCACTTGACAACACACAGGCCAAAATAAAAACAGACATTCTATCACAAAATGGAAATTCCAAGGAGAAAATACTAGCTTTAGCATTGTTGTCAGAGAAGATAGTATTTCAAGTTAGCATGTTTCCTTAATATGTGATGATATATTGTCGTCATTTTTTGATTGAATACAATAAATATATTACAGATTGGACCTTTGATGCACCAAAGTAAGTGCTGCACAGTAAATATGACCTTCCATGAATCAACACATGGCAAGAAAAAAAAATACATTACTCTCACATGCATCATAAAATGTATAAACGGTTGGGTGATGTGACTATACTGTGCAACGACGTAAATAGGGTATGTCAACAGTCAGACATTTTCTTCCAGTCAGACCTTCCTTGTTGGAATATTGTGGTTACTGTGGAAAATTAGTAAACAGGGCTGCTTCGTGGCAGTATCAGATTTACAGGATTTTGCATCAATGTGAGTCATCATCAATGAAGTATCTTGATTTGTCAGGTATTTATCAACCAATTATTTTAGCTCCACTTTCATCACACTAAACTGAATACCTTTGGGTTTTGAACTAGTCGGAAAAAACAATACATTTGAATAACAACTTGGGCTTTTGGATTTTTTTTTTGGTGATTAACAATACAACATGAACACATCCCCCACCCCCCTTCGTCATCACAACCCAGCCCAGACAAAAATCAAGAAAAGATGACACAGTAACTACAATATTCAAGACCATTCAACAAAATAGTAACAAAATAGACAATAAATCAAAAATAGGTATAAATGACAACACCATAAGCCTCATCATACACGTCAGTGTTTCCTCTATGTTGATAGCATAGTGGCGGTCCGCCACGGTAAAATTTCCAGCGCCACGGTATCAGAAATAGGGCAGACGCACAACAGGGTTTCCGCTATGTACACCGCGCACCACCGCTCCTTCAGCTGTTTATGAAAAGTCATAAACTCGTAGCGCCGTCTGCTCTACTGAACTCAAGCAACTGTCATCCGCTCTCTCTCCCCCTAGGGTGAGCAGAGCAACTGGAACAGTGACAGGACGTCATCACTCGCCAAGTTATGGCAACCAAATAAACAACAGGGCGAGTACTACTTCACTCAATAAGTGATAAACAGCGACGAAAGCCGCGACATAAAATCCACACTCACACCCGTGAAATATGACAGCTACAGTTTATTGAAAAATAGGATTGTGATGAATTTACTGTCCCAGACCCCAATTTAATCAGACCCCAGATGAGACAAGAAGCTAACGTTAGCCACGCTGCTGTGACGGCCCCTCTGCCTCTGACTGGCCGCTGCAGGAGTCTGTGTGTATTCCTGTGTAGTCCTCGACATGCTGTAGTAACGTTACTGATTTAAAACCGTTTTCCAGGTTAGTGGGGGTGCATACTGCTCAAAACCAACATGAAAAATGTAGCTAGTAATGTTCACTCAGCGTTTTGTTTTGTTGTTAAACTGTGTGTAAAATGAGCGGTGACGTTAAATCACCCTACGGTACCGTCTATTTTCTGGAAACGCTGCCACCCTAGCCATCACACAAGACTAAACAATTGTTCCAACCATCTGCCTCAACAAGAACAAAACTAAAATAACAACTGCCTCATGAATATTTACATCCACTAACAAAATGACCCCAAAATGACAAAATCCTTGTCAGATGTAGCGATAGACTATGATGATGGCTGTGTTAGATGCTACTTTTCCAGCACCTTGAAGCCCATGAAGATTAGTCTGTTTATCACTGTAAACTGTGTCTAGATTCAAAAGCCCAGATCTTAGAGTATATCCATCACCGCATAAAAAGCTGCTCCACCTCTGCTGGAGATACTGATACCAACACACTGATCACACACACACACACACACACACACACACGTTAGCATTCTCTTCTGTATCCCACCTACTGACATTGCTATTGATTACAGTAGGGCAGACATCTTCAACAGGGGGTCCGGGACCCCTAGGGGGTCCTCAGAGTTGCTGCAGGGGGGCCACCAAATTATTGTTCCATAATTAAAAAAACAAATAAACTTCAAACATATGTAAGGATACATCTTTTTTTTTTTTTTTTTTTAAATGTACACAACATTGATGATAGGCTTACTGGCCTATATGTACAGTAGGTAGCCTTAAGGTAGCCATCCACAGATACAGATACAGTTAAATTAAGGATTCACTGTGCCGTATTTTAACTTTGATATATGATGCCTATGAATATGTCAACGATTGTTATTTTAATAACTTAGTATTGTATGCACCATAAAAAGGTATGTGTGAAGGCTTTATGTAGGCTGCCCTACACTT
Source organism: Sander vitreus (assembly GCF_031162955.1). NCBI lineage: Eukaryota > Metazoa > Chordata > Actinopteri > Perciformes > Percidae > Sander > Sander vitreus. Next base: position 5,832,592 of record NC_135869.1, on the reverse strand, counting down.
TATTGTAGGCCCAGTTTATATTTTATACTGATATTTTATACACTATATGTAGTAAGGGATTCCTGCTCCATCTCTTTTTCAACTGAGGGGTCCTTGGCCTAAAAAAACATTGAAGACCCCTGCAGTAGGGGATCTTAATGACCCTACACAATGACCAACCACCATAAATGCACAATTTCTTCTTTCCCAACCCCAGGGTAGACTGTCCGGAGAGTGTCAGAGGCTTATCAGGCCATAGAAGGCCATTTTTTGTAAGGTTTGGCACAATGTAAAAGTAGACATGTTGCATCTGCCAACCTAAGAACAATATAAGACCATCAAGTGTATACACAAAGATACATATATTAGGGCTGCACCCAATTGAAGCCTTAATTGATTACAGCAATGTTCAACCTTTAGGGGGGTCCAGGGGCATGCTCTTCCGAACCTAGTCTTGTAGGCAAATGAATCGCAATGTCGATGCTGAAACGATGTGTCATGCAGCCCTAAAATACATACACATACATACATACATCAAACAAGGTAAAGGCGTTTTGCCACAAAGTCTAAAACCATTGTCCACTTAGTAAAGATTCTTTTTTACATAGCTTAGTTATTTGCAATTTTTGAAAGCTAAACCTCATTGGATTTGAAAGGATCTGAATTCATCATAGGACACACAACTAGCCACTCGACCCAGGCCCATGGACTCCTCTCATTCTGTCAAGCTGGAGACGTTTAACCTGCAATGGGCATCTGGTTGATAGGAAATTGAAACAACAATATGGCATTGTTTTGAAAAACTAATTGCAATCGCTGTCTAGTAGGGCTGTACGATTAATCTAATCGTGATGTCACTCTGTGCACCACAAAAATCTCTCTCTCTCTCTCTCTCTCTCTGTGTAGTTTTGCTTATTTAAAGCTAATATACTTGCACTTACTACTTGTTGTCTGGAGTTTGCACCTTCAAGGTTGAAAGCACTTAATTGAAAGTTGCTTTGGATAAAAGCGTCAGCTAAATGACATAAAAAATTAAAAAAAACTTCTGTCAGTACCCAAAAAAGTACTGAGTTCAGTAACTAAAAGAGTACATTGTCCACCTAGAGGTCCTACTCAACAGTATATTTCTTAAGATGGACATTTTGTTTACATTTCAAGGGTCATACAAAGGAGTTACTAAGTTTAATGTTGATAAGCAGCAGAGAGCCTTCCTCTCCCTCTAAAAAAAACACATATTTCAAATTTAAAAAGGGATTTATAACTGATTTTGCTGAAATTGTTTCACCTTTGCCTGTACCCTGAGGAAGACAGCCTCACGCTGGTTATGGTCTAGCTGCGGTAGAGTCCGGAACTGCCCTCCAGTAGATAGTTGTATGCGTCCCCACTGTATCCGCCCGAAATATTACTGAGGATTGCGCTCCTTGCGTTGACCATTGTGATGGAATCGCCATCATTTGGTGTCATGCTCTGTTCTATCATGCTTTTCAATGGCACAATGAGAGACCATGTGAGGCTCTCCAGACTGGGGTTACGGTCTTCAAAAGGACTAAGCAGTTTTGGCATCGCTGATGTCGCAGCTACCATCGTATTAGTCTATTTGGCGTTTTGTCTCGTCTCTGGGCTGGTGAGAGTTGCAGCTACCCCAGCTTGCTGCTCCAGGTAACGATCCAGCATATTCAAGGTGCTGTTCCATCGGACATACTGTTCGTGTCTTCTCTGCCACTCTGTTGCCGTTGTTCGTTTTCACTGGGAATTGAAAATGCTGTCACACAAACTTCTATGCTACTCTACTCTTCTGTGCTAATTTTGAGGTCAAAGCCAGACTCCGTCATGCTGGCTGCGATATATCACATGAAAATATATCTTGCCAGGCTTCAAGTAAAAACCAATCGGCATCTGCTGAGGACCTACTGGCAGCTACAGTACAGACACGGTTTAGGTGTGTGTTATAGACGCAACTGTTCGTTCAAAACAACAACAATGGCGGACATGATAGACCGATCACCTGCCAGGTATTTTCTGAAAGTGCTGACCCTTTTCCAAACAGTTTCCAATGCCGGCTTCTCAGATGGTTCTGGGTAACAAACCATCTGGTGCGACAGGTTAGTGAAAGTAGGCAGGAAAAACTTTCTGGATGAACTATTCTCTACCTTTGTCACATTCCATGTGAACAACCAAGTACCACACCATGAATGCATTCAAGGAGAGAAAGTGTGCACTAAAAGTTTGGTCGTCCCTCTCTGTGAAAGGCTTTTTTCACCCACCTTCAAGTTTGGTTGTTCAAAACAAGTAAACGCACCAACCTAGTTGTTTTTTTTGTTTTTTTTTTTTTTAATAAATCAAGCATGACCTTAAGACCCAGGTTGACAATTCCCAGAATTAACCTGCCATCTGTTGCCAGAAAAAGCTAGTTAAACTAAGTTTAGGTGGTTTGACTATTATATCAGTAAAATATTTTGTGGGGAAAAAAAAAGGGGATGCTAGGTGGGGTGTTGGTGCTACATAGTTACCTAGAGTTCTCATTTTCAGCTCATCAGCATGTAACAAAGGTCTTCATCTTCAAGGCTCAGCTGCTGCTGTTTCTGCCAGTGTGTTCCTTGGTGGTGGCGGCAGCAGCAGGCACATTTTAATCACTTGCTGGCAAACAAAATTGAGGAGTGGGAAAAAAAAAAAAAAAAAAAGAGAAATATTTGCTGCTTCCTGAGAGATGGAGAAAGGGGGAGAAGCCCCTTTGGGCTGAATGGATGGAGAGCGGAGAGACTATGTGTTCTTATTGACTCTGCGGCAACAAATATTAATGAGAGATAAAAAAGATATCATTCACCTCGTAGAGTGAAGATTTGGGGACTGTTGGACATTTATTGCCTCTGCCAAACATAATGGCATGTGTGAAAGGCTTCCTGTACAGGTAACACCTTTGACTCGACATTGTGAGGGCTTGGGGAGATTAGATTACAAACATCAGGATGGAATTCTAGATTTCTCCTCTCAGAGTTTTACTGGCCCCTTGCATATTTTTTGTCATCCAATCATAAAAACTCAACTTTCTTAATTGGTCACATACACACAGTACAGTGTAGTGAAATGTAATTACTGCATTTGACCCATCCTAAGTATTAGGAGCAGTCGACAGCCAGGTCCAAAATTAGCAGCATCTACTAGCCCAATGCTGGTAAAATATGCTGGTGGCTGGTAGATTTGCTTTACCCACCAAAAAAAAACAAAAAAACAATAGTTATCTATTTCATTCAATAGCCATTTGGCTGGTGGACAAAAAAGTTAATTTTGGACCCTGCATACAGCATCCGGGGAGTAACTTGGGGTTCAGTGTCTTGCTTAGGGACACTTTGACATGTGGCCGCAGGAGCCTTGTATCGAACCACCAATCTTTTTTTTTTTTAAAGATAATTTTTGGGGCATTTTAGCGTTTAATAGACAGGATAGCTGTAGACAGGAAGGGGGGGGACATGCTGCAAATGGCCGCAGGTCGGACTCGAACCCTGAGTCGCTGCGTCAAGGACTAAGCATATGCAGAGGCCTGTTCTACCAGGTGAGCTACTCAGGCGCCCCCTGAAGCACCGATCTTCTGGTTGCGGGTGGACCATTTTACCTCCGAGCCACAAGCCACCCACAAGAATGCGTCGAGGGAACGGGTACTAACCAATCACAGCACAGTAGGGCGGGACTATTTGGTGCACTTGACTTGACATCATCCATCACAAGTGAGTTGACTTGACTGTGATTGGCAGAAACAATTTCACTGGCCCAAACAACAAACTTTTTTTTACTGGCCCCAGGCAATTGCTCATGTCGAACCCTGCACATTATAAAGTGAGGTCTTGCCTATAACTAATTCACTAGTAGTTTGACACGTATTAGGCTAACCCACACAAAGTTTCCCTATTCTAAAGTGGTCCCCTCAAGATGTGGTTGGTTTTGACATTGTTCGTCATTGAGACCATTATAATTGTGTCATGAATAATGCTGTGTCGTTCAGTTCAGTCAACAGAAAGTCTCTGAGGTTTCGGTGTTTATCATGAAAAACATCTATTTGGTTCAATCTGATGCTGTTCTGAGTTGTAAGCAGTGTATAATCTGCAGCGTAAAACATAAAAAGGCTGAAAACAAATACTGAAACGTAATCAATTTCAGTTTCCTTTTTTTTTTGGCAAGTAAACGTAATGGTCCTGTAAAACCTTTTCAAATACAAAAACTCTATAATTGTGTTCACGCTTTACTCTGCTTTCATGCCATCATTTATTTGCCATACAGCCTTTATTAACCCACAGCGCTGGAGTAGTTGTTTTTTTTTAAAAGACATTTTCTATGTAGCCTATATATTTATTTTAACTTGCACTATTGTATGCATTATGTCCAAGATTCTCATTTTCAGTTTTTTTACAACTTTAATTTGCATTGTTCGAGAGAGACTGCTTCTGTAAGTGTTGGACATCTGACAATAAATGACGTAAAACTAGATCTTGTAATTAGCACCACTTCGAAGGATCGAGGATTGATTTTGAATTGGGAATCAACTTGAATCAATTTTTAATCTGTCACCACAAAAATCTGATTTGAATCGTGAGATACCAAAAGATTCACACCCCTAGTAATGTACAGTATGTGCCTGGATTTGAGTTTAAGTTCAGGGTCTGTATTTATCAAGCTTCTCAAAGTGCCATTTTAGTGTTAAAGTGCTAAGAATTCATGAAATGTACTTCTACTTTCAAACTTAAGTATAAAAGCAAGTTATCAAATTTCTTAAAAAGGACAATTCCGGCACAAAACTAACCTAGGGGTTAATATCAGATGTGTACCCACTCGATCGTTCTCTGGGACATGTTTTCATGCTAATCGAATGTGTTTGTAGCTTGAAACAAGCTAGCGCGGACCGCCGATTAGCTTATAACGCTAGTGTTCGTGGCACAGGGAAAGTAAAAACAAGTCGCTATTTGGCTCAAAATATCACCACGCTTCAACGGTAGCATAATGAGGGTCCCTAAATGTTAACCGAAGCATTGAGAACTTTGTAAATGTACAGACAGTTTATTAAAAAGATAGATGATAAGACAGTTGCGTTCTCATATACAGGCGGCCGCCGTCTTGGGAGCTACTGTCTTTCTAAGCTATCTTTCATTCAAGCTCTACCGATTCAAAATCGATTCATAGAATTCCAGGCGTCGAGGGGAATCATCTATGCTAACTTCGAGGTCAAAGTCAAGGTGGTAAAGCGTACCTCCTATGGGGAAACTGAGGCTAACAAGCCATCACCTTCCGTTAGCATTCCATTGACTGCCATTCATTTTGGCGTCACTTTGACAGCGGATAACTATACATCTGAGGCGTTTAAAGACTATTTGTCCATTGTTTATTTCTAAAGAAACACGACAATGTATAAAAGGCTCCATTACCTTGTATCTCACGTTATGACCCCGTAGCAGCAGTTTTTGTAAAAACAGGCTAACGATTGTGTCATAACTACGCGACTTTCTGTCGCACAGTAGAGAAATTACCGTATAGTACAGGAGAAGCTTGCAGGCAATAGGGGGGACGTGGAGGCATACAGTCAAGGGAGAAGCCCATAGAGAGTCCATGAAAGCGTCGGGAAAAAATATTTCAGCAATGTTTTGCTGCTGCTCCTACGCTCATGGACAGCTCCTACTCACGCTCTCCGTCTCTGCAAGATTGGGAATGATTGAGATTTCTCTTAGCACAGCTACCAGAAGACTTACAACTTTCAGACAGGTTTGTTGCTGTGCAGTACGCTCAGCCATCACCGGAAAAGTGCTTGTAATTGACTTCACTGGTCTCCGTCGAAGTCTATGGCGTCGCTGTGTCCATTTATTTCACCGTCTATGGTCAAAGTCAGACTCATCCGTCAGGCTGGCTGATTCTCTGCGCTTGTGTGCTGATATCGTGAGACACTTTTTACCTCGACGACAAACTACGTCACGGTTTGATCTCGTCACACCTCTAGTAGAAACGGATCTAGCCTTTCGGTGTCAGCAGGTGGACATGTTTCGCCACAGCTTGTCCAATATTAACTCGCACCTTGTAAACAGTTTCAGTGGTCTCTCCCCAGGACTCACTGTGTGCTGCTCAATTTCAGCCGGCACAGTCTGTCAGCATGCGATAGTTCTTTCGACAGCAATACAGTTTCATGCGGCAATCACTACATGGTCCCTGCCTGCATGGCAGCCAGCTTGTTGCAAGTCAAACAGCAGATGCTTCTCTCCCTCGTTTTGCATATTCACCACGTGAAAGACCGCTGCAAAGCAAGAGAGCTTTCTCTCAACAAGGTTCAAGTACACTTCAGTATTTTGAGACATCTAATCTTGCCTCATTTTTTTGTCTCAATGGAATTCTGAAATTCACATTTCCGCTGAACGATTATCGGCATTAAGAAACATGTCTAACACTTTGTTTCTCTTTGGACTATATTAATCATATTTACGGTTCCCAGAGGATGGTTCCTTCTTTAGGCGATTACCTGACCTTTGCAGGGCTCGACACTAACTATTTTCCCTTGAGCATGTGTGTGTTAGTTGAAATATTAAGGAGCGCATAAAGAATTTTAGGGGCACAATGAAAATGTATCAGATAATGTTTTCTTTGATAAAAGGAATACAAGGAGACATTTACAAGCAAAGTGATTAGAAAAAAGTATACTAGGTTTTTGATTGCTTCTGCTTCACACTGTATTTATTTAGTAATTCTTTATACTTTAAACTAGGGCTGTCAAACCATTAATATTTTTTTAATCGCAATTAATCGCTGAAGTTCTATAGTTAATTTTATCACATGATTACAATTCTATTATTATTTTGCATTTCAGAACAGTTTCTTAAGTACATATTAACAATCGAAAGCAATTCTTACCAGGGTATCTTGATTGGGAATCAAATGAATGCAAAGAAAGTTACTTTATGAACTTGATTTTAAGATTTGTAATTATTTATTTACTGTAAACAAAAGAAAAATGTGTGAATCTGTCATTATTGCACAATTCCTCCAAGTACCTAACTAAAAAACTAAAAATCCCTATCCTTACTAGAGTCAATATAGTGTTTAGTAACTCCTAAATAATGTTGATTACTCACTGACGTCCAGTGATCACCGGTTAATGAGCAGCTCATTTCTGCACAAGTCCGTGTTAACACAGCCCATCTCCACTCTTACCCGGCGACAGAGAAACAGGCTGGATAGTCCGGTACACTGTTGTTTCCACAACAACAACAACAAAAACACAGCAGTCTCTGAACTCGCGTTGGGAGTTTCGTTGAAGTTGGATGTAGTCCAGTTTGTTGTCTAATGAGCGGACACTTGCAAGCAGGATTGACGGAACAGGTGGCCGGCTAGCGTTAGCTTTCCACCTAGCTAGGTTATACTCCAGCCCCCGTTCGCGTTTCACCGCTGAGGATGTCCCCCCCCCGTGATCGCCCGCTCCGGCCGCTGCAGCTGCTGCTCACTCCGGCCACCGCTGCTGCCCGCTGGTCAAACTAACCTGCACGGTGGGCCACAGCAACCTCTTATTTCCGAACATTCATCTCTCCCCCGCCCCCCGAGGGCCGGTGGTCTAGCATCACGTTAACTGTACTACTATGCTTAGCTCCGTAGGTGGTAGCTCAAGCTTGACTTGCTTCGGTGATATTTTAATTCGGCTTTACACAACGTGCATATGGCTTTGGACTTGTCTATGAGCCGTCCGGGAGTTTTGGAAAATAAAAAGCGCCATTCAGGATTTCATTGCTGCCGTCTTCTCCATCATGCCTGCAGCCTGCAGCAGCAGGATGTGTTAGGAGGAAGTGGCAGCTTGATGATAAGTAACGGTGCTGCAAAGGGTCAAAATAGTAGCCCGTTAGGCACGATGCAAAGCCGAGTGAAGTGTAAAATAAATTAATAAATGCCGGCATGCGATTAAAAAAAAATGTATCGCATCGCGTCGGTCCTTAATCGCATCGCGATTAACGCTGACAGCCCTACTTTAAACTGTATATGGTTCAAGGTTCCTTTTTTTGTCATCGTACAACAAATGCCCCACTGAATCCAGTCAGCTAATAGAGTGACTTACATAAGGTAACTGCTATTACTGTTGGAGCACAGTGATACTTGTAGCAAGTGTTATAAATACAAAAAGTTAAATTTTTTTAATTGTCAGTGATATTGAATATAAAGTAGTGGTGTAACAGACCAGCCTCACGGTTTCGGCATGCATGTGAACTGCGGCTTCATGGCAAAGTTTAACCATCATAGTGTGTTACTGTCGCTGTGAAACCGCCTACACGTGATCAGAGGTAAAACTACGAGGTAGGGCACAAAGCGCGGCGCAGGTATACGTCATCATTGCGTCACTTTTAATTAATTAGAGATTAACTCGCATCTCGAAAATCGGTTTTCTCCTCAACGTCCGCCGACGCTCCCCTCTGGGCTCCCGTAGTTTCGAAAGGGCAAACGGAAAAACAGTGAAAACAGCTTTACTCACGCATCCGTTTTGTTGTTGTTGAGTATATAAGGTAAATTTGTTGAATATATAGCATAATTATGTAATTTTGTCATTCTTTCAGGGGTGGCAGTCCCCCCCACCCAAACGATGGTAGGAAAAACACTCAAACCAATTTCTATTTCCACAAAAGAAGATTAAGTCCCTTCTTTGTTGAAAAACTCTATATTATACTTAATTTAGACTTGGTGTGGAATCAGTGTTTCCACTTATAATTGCAAAGACAAAAAAATGTAATGCCAAAACATGTCCCCTACATTCATTCTGCAGTGACGCACTGCCATTAGTGAAACGCAAAACAACATTAATTGCGTCTCAGAGAAAAAGACAACTGGGTTGAGAACGTGTTATCGTGTTATGAGAATAACTCCGTGTGTAGCCTGTAGCCAGTGTGTGTGAGACATAGAAAGTGAGACGCAGCTCAGAGCAGACAGCTGTTGGCGATTGGAGCAGAGGATGATTTAACAGTACAGTGTCAAGTTATAAATGTACAGTGTAGGATTCACTGTTAAGCAGGAGGAGAAAACCTGTCACTGTACCCCGTCAGTTCTTGTTATAGAAAACCACTGAAGGAGCTTTCTCCGAGATAGGCCTATTTTTTATTTTTTATTTAATATAGGCTATTCATTTTAGATCATTTTTCATTGGCATGTTTTGTCAAACCCTGGCTTTGCATTTTATTTGATTACAGTCTGTTTTATTAAAGTGCTCGACATAATCACATGTGGCTTTGACTTTCAACTGAACATTATACGGCTTCGTAGAAAATACCGATATGTATTGTCAGGGTTTTTCCCGGCATTAAGGGATTTTTGGCACCCCCCTCCCCCCCAAAAAAGATGTTTTAGCCAGCGCCAAAACGTCAAATCCCCTCTCATCCACAGCCGATATATTTTACACACGTGTCTGGCGCTGATAAGCCAGCTAAGCTGCCTTGTTTTGACTGGACCTTAACGCTCCGCTTTGGAGCTAGCGCTAATGGGATCCCAGTTTTACCGTCCAATGATGAGGCGGGGATACAGTTAGAATTATTTTTCATGGGTGCCCATGTAGCTCAGTTGGTAGAGCGGGCGCCCATATATAGAGGTTTACTCCTCGACGCAGCGGGCCACGGTTCGACTCCGACCTGCGGCCCTTTGCTGCATGTCATCCCCCCCCTCTCTCCCCCTTTCATGTCTTCTGCTGTCCTATCCAAATAAATGCTGAAAATGCCCAAAACCATAATCTTAAAAAAATAAATAAAACGATTCACAGTATGTAAATGTAGTTACTTTTCCCCACGTGATTGCAGTAGACATACAATAAAAAAAAAATAGGAATCAATTTTTGGAATTCTATGAATCGATTTTTAATCCGTAGAGCTTGAATCGCGATACGAATGTGAATTGATTTTTTTGCACCCCTATTGTTTAAAAAATGTATTTAATAAAAAAAATTTTTTTAAATTTGACTGAAAGAGACAATTATATTGTTAATCTCAATTATTTCTTAAACAATTAATTGTACAGCAAAATTTGGAATTGTTACAGCGCTATCTGGCAGAGACACTAAAGCTTATTATGCGACACATCAGAAGTCCACAAGGCTCAACAGTCATAGTTAAAGTCAAATACAATACAAGAAATTCGAATAAATGTGAAGATTGGGCTGAATTAGGGGACAACCAGATACCAATCGCTGAAAAAAAAATCTACTCCAGCACACTGAGAACTCAGCAGGTACACATCCAGTTACACCTTCAGCACTTCACAAGAAGACTATGTATCTCAAGTAACTTTACCCAAAAGAGACGGATAACAAAGGTGTTCGCATTCGTCCAGTTTTTAAGAAAAGTCAGTTCCACTGAACTGAGGCTGAAGCCCATCAGGCTTCACCTTAACGTGACGCAACAAAAACAAGTTCGCCACAAACGCTGAAATGCACGTGAAGCCGTCCTCCATCATCCCCCTTGCACCATCATCTACTCCGGTAAACTTCAACTTGACATTACGGCAAAGACAATGGTAGCCGTCGCCACAGCTAATGCGCACGAGCTCACAAAGTAAAACGTTTTTTTTTTTTTTTTTTTTTTAATCCAAGTGGGGCTGACCAGACAGTTAAGACAGGAGAAGGCAACCTGCGCCTACCAACACCTCACCTACTTCATCTCAGTGAGAAGGTTCAGGCTCGCAAAGCACTGGATATGTTCGAGTGCAGGAGAACCGGGGGTAACACTGCAGGTATTCACCCCGGCTATTTAAGTCGTGTCGCCGCTTTACTCACCTGCCTGCGTGCTGCTTGGACACTTGGCGGTGAAGAGACACCGTCAGCTGCTGAAACCCCGCTCTCTCTCTCTCTCTCTTTCTCTCTCTCCCGCTCCTCGGCTTTGCTGCTCCCTGCACCTGCGGCGAACATAAAGCATGACAAACTGAGGTCCACAGACCGGAAACTGAGAGAAGCTGTCTTCAAAATAAAATGCGATTTTGAAACTATAAAATGGCTTTTATCGGGATTTTAGAAATACTTTTTTTCTTATTATTTTATAGTTTCTTTATTTTGCTGTATTTATATGTTTCTTAATAATGTTCAAGAAACTTCTATATTTTCTTTCTCTGAAAATAACTTTAATTGGGTACTAGTCTACTTAACACATGGTAGCCTAGTTCTGCGTTGTTTATTTAAGCTATTTTTATCTTGCAATTTTATTTTGGAACTTTGTGTAAGTAACAATACATTGAGAAACCTTGTCACTTGACTTGATATTACCATAGAATGTATAAAATATAACCAATAACGTGGTTTTACTCTGAAATCTTGCCACAACACAAAGTAGATTACAAAGAAATTAAGATTTTAATTAGCCCCTGACCTTTCCTTGAGCACCATCCACTGGATACATTTAATATTGTCAGTTGCACTAATGGTAAAAGTTATAAAAATAGCTAAATAGCTAATTGTTTGTTCCACACAACATTTTGCTATTGTGGAGTGTAATGAACCTCTATAGCATCAGGACTGGAAAATCTTGAAACTATTATTAAATCTATTTTCTCTTTGTCTCATCACTCATCAGAATCTTTATAACTACAGATGTCGGTAATTGTATGTGTGCGCTATCTACCTACAGTGTTGTTTCTATATGACGAATGAAGCCCAATCTCAAGATTATTTTTTCTTTGACAATGTTAGTTGCCTGTTAGTGTGTATTAAAGGCAATAAAGTTAATTACAGCCACTAAACAGTCCGCAACTCATGAACTGGTCAACAAGCTTTCAGCACCGGCCCTACCTTGTGTGGAAGTGTAAATTAATTATACTGTGCCATTTTGTGCTGTGACTAGGCCTCCAAGGGGTCTTGTAGCCAATAAGCAGTGTTTTTACCAACTGAAACGTTATGTTGATATTTGTTTCTTAATCCAACCAACATGTGATGATATACTTGTTGTTCCTATGGAGGTGGAATGCATGGACAAAAAGCATCCAAATCATGAAAATAATGTAATGAACTGACATTTGCTGTCCATCTCTTATAATAATGTTGGAGGCCAGGAGGTGTTAGAGGGCTTCAGACTGGGCTAGTACCACATACACTGTAAAACCCTTTCCAAATACATTTATTCATAGAGATAGTCTAATTGGCAAGCTGCTTGATAACTCAGTAGGCCGTCTCATAGCAATTTAATGCTTGAATGATTATTGCCAGAGTGCTGCAGGCTAAAAGACAATGCTCACATTAGGGTTTCCCTGAAAGATAAAATAAGCAAAAGAGAGGGACGGTACATGTGAGGACATACCAGTTTAACAGATGTGACTGCACAGTGGTTGTAACCTTGGAGACGGGAGACAACATTGTAAGAACACTGTATTTTTCTCATTCTGCCTATTGCTGCTGCACCTGTATTCACCCTCTGTCTGAGCCACTCTGTTGGGAGTGCCTGTCTCTTTAAGCCCCCTTCCCAATAAAACCCAGTCTGCTCTAATTTGTCAGCGTTTCCTGATCTCCAGAGTCTCCGCACCTGTGCGCTGTTGTCACTGCTTGTGTACAGTCCATTGCAGCTGGAGACTGTCGTGATTATGGGTTTTCTGTGGTAGTTTTTTCCTATTTTATTGTGTTTATTTGTTCTGGTTCCTTGTTTTACTTCTCATGTTTTCTGTCTTCTGTGTTTTTCCTTGTGTTTGTTTCATGCGTTGTTGCTTTTATTTTGTAGTCTCCCTGTTTCTCCCATGTTACGTCTTGTTTACTGTCATGTCTCGTCCCTGTGTTTCTGTTGTCTCTGATAGTACTATCAGAGATATGGCTCGGACCCAAGTGCAGAAATGCGAGGAGGGAGCAGCAGTTAGAAATAATAATTTAATGATAACACAGAGACTTACAAACATGTAAGCTGAGCAGGTGAGTAATCCAGAAAAACAGAAGGAATGGGGAACAACTCTAGGACCACTAAACACAGCAGAAGACAGACCCAAATAACGATAAACCAACAACAGACCCAGAAAGCACAGAGACTAAATACACAAGTAAACGAGGGTTAACAAGGGACAGGTGACACAAGGCTGGGGAACAGGTGAAAGACATCAGGGCGGGGCAGACAATCTCAAAGGCGGGAAAACCAAAAGACAGGAAGTAAAACGAGACAACACATAAGAGAACAGAGAGACTACAAAATAAAACAGGAAATGGAAAACCAACAGAAAACATGAACCCAACTAAACACAGAAACTTGACACGGGGACAAGACATGACAGTAAACAAGACCTAACGTGGGAGAAACAGGGAGACTACAAAATGACAGACTGACTGCAACAGATTAAATGGCGTGACAGGGTTCAATAATACACCCTAGGAATAGAGGATTCCATTACCTGCAATGTTAGATAATCATCACCAGCCACTGTTTACTGTCTGAGCTGAGGGTGCTGGCATTACGTAGGGAGAGAATCAGGAACCCAGGCGCACACCACCACTAGCTTTAGCAACATTGTAATCTATGACGGCACTAATAACGTAAGGATAAAGCAATCAGAGATCACAAAAGAAAGTCCCACCCAGGATGTTGGAGTTTGCCCTAAAGCTTAGCTAGGCTGGTATTGATGAATTTTCTGGTCGCTCACCCATGAGAGGTAATGATGAGATGTACATTAGGCTTACCTCACTGAACTTCTGGCTGGCTCGTCGTGATAACTGGCTTTATTTCTGCGGCCGCCCTGACATGCTGAAAGCAGACGGCCTCCACCTGACAAGGAATATAGACGTAGAAGTGTTTACGGAAGGTTTGACATTAGGGACTTAGCACTCGGCAGGTCGCAGTAACACAAGTAACGCAATGACAGAATGTATGACTATTTTGGTCATTGGTTTCATACGCTTTCTGTCATAAAACTCAGATGCAGGACCCTGGGACAAAAAAAAAGAATGAAATGGGGATGCGTGGTCTAATTTGTGTCAGTTTAGGGGTTCTTGACGTGAATAAACTTGGAAACCCTGCACTAGCTTATAACCCTTTAACACCAATGGCTCACTGAGGGTTATACCCAGGTCGACTGTGTGTTTGAATGGGGTAACCCTCCTCGATCTACTCGGCTTCGTGACCCAGGTCGCCAGGTGGGTTTGATCAGGGTAGACTATGGTTGATTTCAATGTGAATTGCGCACCTGGGTCGTTTATCTGTGTTTTTTGCCCCCAATGGCAGCACTGCCAGGAAGGCACTAGGATTAGGCACTGGTTATGGTTAGGGTTAAGGTTAGGGTTAGGTGCCTTGAAGTCAACGGTGCCAGTCAACAGCGCTGCCTGGAAGGAGCCGTTGGGGGCAAAAAACACCATCGAGCACCTGGGTCGTTAACAGCTGGGGCGGGACAAATTATGTGAAATGACTGGGGCACTCGTCATACGTTGCCGCCTACGTTCGCCGCACACTGAAAAAACAACAACATACTTTTTGTCTCACTGTGCTTTACGCTAAGTTTCCACCATAGACTGTATAAAACTACAATTTTCACAGGCGGCTTCAACAACAGCAGAGCAAAGCGGTTCAATTCATTTCCGAACAGTCCGCTGGCAGCGGGTGCCCGGATGTTCACTAGTCTGCCTTCTGCAGAGCGGTAGCGCCGTAGCGGAGTTTTACAGGCAAAACTGCCTGTAAAAACCCAGCGAGAATGTAAACGTATGAAAATAAGTTTTGTTTAATTATCTCTGCACCACCCCTCTAACTCCCTCTCTCTGGCACGAGACACTTGTCTGCAGACTGCAGTTCAGTGAGTCGTGAAGCCCAACACCAAAGCCCAACTTTACTTTTAATGAAATCAAACAAAGAGAAATGTTCTCCCCTCGTCTTCAAATAGTCAAAAATCAATACTGGAGTAACCTACTTCCTAGTCCAGCGGCTGCAATAAATATGCAGAGGAAGAGAAATCACTCTGCACAAAATCATCTGAGAAGTGTTTGATGGTTATTTATTTGTGCTTTAGAACATACTCACTGCGAAACAATCATAAAGTCAGCTTTATTTATCTCTCCCGACTGTACAATGACTGGAGTATGTGACATGTTCAACCCGGTCTCACGACAGGTCGTGAAATAGTCACGTTATTTAGATTTATTGATTTGTGTACAGGTCACGATTTTGATGTTTATTTCGTGTACAGGTCACGATTTTTGAACGTGTACAGGTCACGATTTTCGAACCTGCCCTGGGGGACCCAACAACGGGGAAATGAGGCGCCACATCAGCCACAACAACAGGACGGACCGCCACATGTGGGACGCGATCCCCGGCCGCATCCCCAGGCGCAGGGGCACACAACAACGGGAAGCGAACGCCACACGCCCGGCCACAACAACGGGACGGGCCGCCACTCGCGGGACGCGATCGCCGGGCACAGGGGCACACAACAACGGGGAAATGAAACGCCACAACAACGGGATGGTTGTGGTTAGGAAAAGAAGAACGGGGAAAGGAACCGTCACATGCAGGACACGCCGACAACAGCGGGACGGTTGTGGTTAGGAAGAAAATAACGCGGAAAGGAACTGCAACACGTGGGGCGCGATCCTTGGTCTCCGGGGTGAAAGTCCTGTGTTGTTTGACCCATCTAACCACCCCAACCAACCACCCTGCGCGGACATTTGCCTTATCAGTACTACTCGCTACCATCATCGTTCTGTGATCACGAAATATGCTTCCCATTGAAATACATTCGTAATCACCACATGAAAAAAATGACATTGTGTCCTGTCCACGAATCAATAGATTCAATAACGCGACCATATCAGGAACTGCCATGAGACCGGGCTGACAGGTCAGCTGTTAACTGCATATGACCCACAAAAGCACTTGATAACATCTTACAAAACAAAATATCTAAGGTAATCACAATTGTATCTACACACTGTAGCGTGTAATCTATCTGTATTTTATCTGTTGGGGGGGGGGGGTCGGTCTCAGTCCTAATGAATCATGAAACCTAGCACTTACAGTCCACGTTCATTCGACGAGGATACCATGAACTCTCTGAAAACCACTGCCTCGCTCCAACCCTGTTTGTTTGTGTCCCAGAAGCAGAGCTGTGTGCCTCTCCTTCTCTTCTCCCTCTCTCCCCTAGTTTCTCCTCCTCGTCCTCTCTTTTCACTCAGGCTTTTCCGTGCTGAACCACTGGCAGTCCTGGGACTTCTCACTCTTTCTTTTTTGATCGGCCCATAGAGAAAAGAGAGATCACAGGATTGGCCCACTTCTGTTTCTTTTATATGAACACTGGCCATCCACATTGTTTGTCTTCGACTGACTGGCCCACAGAGAGGAGAGAGATCACAGGCCCACTGGTTTGTCTCTCATCTGAACACTGGCCAATGCACATGGCCACATCCTACTAGGGCCCACTTCCATCCTACCATAGAGAGAGAGAGTGCATTTAAATGTCCATTGGCGACGAAAACAACAAAAGTGCCGGTAGCTAGCTAAGAACACGAGATTTTTAGCATGTCAAATGATGATTTTAGCACCCTTGTCTACCAGAGAGGACGTGTTAGCTGTTAGTAAGCTAATTTTAGTTATGTATTAGCAAGCTAAGGCCACATTTACCCACATTCCACAATAACACAAGTTGCATGCTGTGTACAAAATGCAGCTTTAGCTAACTTACAGAAGTGCCACTTGTTTACAATACAAGACATCTTGATGATAGCCATGCTCTACCCTCAACCTTTAGCCATCTTGCCATCAGGAGCCAGGCAGCCTTTTTTTTAGAGGTGAAGATCTTTGCCCATAGAAATTAAGACTGAACCCGACCGAACCCAGTCGGGTTCATTTGTACACGGGCTCAGGCTGGGCTCGAGCTTGTGCTCCGTGTGAAAATGGATGCTGAGGAGGTGAAACAGAGGCTGGCCTCTGGCGATTACGTTTTGGTTGCACTGTCAATCTAAATGTACTTGTCAGGCTCGGGCCGAATTCTGTCGGGCTTGGGTCTTGTCGGGCCTGACCTTTAAGGCCCGATTACAGCTCTAGCCTTTTTGACTCAGTGAGTAGGCCTAAGTTATCATATACTAGCTTACTCACCACTCAGCTAAGAGAGAGTATAAGGGGCTGGTATGGGCTGGTGAGTCAAGCAAATCTACCAGCCACTTGCATATTTTACCAGCATTTTGGACCCTGCTTACATGTGTTAAAGGGGAGTGCAAGCGATTTTTTACCCCAGGCCAGCTCTGGCTGTGTGTCTCAGGTCCTATCTGTTTGGTGACAACTGGAAGCTGCATGACATCAACCATGAACCATATTCTTTATATATGTTTAAATTCTATCTATAATTTTGTCATTTTGATTGTCCATACTGTCTTTTTACTATGTTGGTCCATTTTGTACAGACAACATCTAATAGAAGACGGGATCCCTCCTCGTTGCTCTCCCAGCTCCTTACCTGAAGCGAGAGTCTAAGGCCAGAGGTGGTCGAATGCTGTTCTGATTGTAAAGCCCCTTTAGGCAAATTTGTGATTAGTGAAATTGAGGCATATAAATAATCATTTCCATGAGCCAAGAGATGACCACTACACCACACAGAAGCTTGGACAGCTGATGAGCAGATAAGGTAGATATATGGAAGAACATATCTTACAAATATTGATTTGCCTTGCTTTACAGCCCTTATTTCAAGACTGACTATTGACTTTTTGTAAAAATCCCAAAATAAAACCAAATAGGCTTAGTTGAGAATGATCCTGTTAAAATTTGTGACTAGTAAGAGATTTGCACTCAGCTGCCATGATACATTAATGAGAGAGAGAGAGAGGGGAAGGTGACATTGCCAGAATGAGTGATCCTGTGAAAGGTTTAATTTGTGCAATTGTACAGAAGTGTGCGTGGGTGGGTGTGTGTGTAGCGTGCGTGTGTGGTACTGGGTGAATGTCAGCGTGTATGTGGAGAAAACATAAATCAAAGTAGACAGGCTCAAGGAGGTATGTCAGTCTAGAACGGTGACATCACCAAACCACTTTACAGGCATACTGACCTACATGTATGCCTTTACAGGCAAATGAGATACGCTCTTATTTTCATCTATGGAACTGTCTGCATCAACTTTTTGCAGTCTTGCATCTTAAGGCTCTGACACACCAACCCCACGGCCGACTGTCGACAGAAAAGCCAGTCGGACTGATCATTCGGTTCCCGTCGGTCCAAAAAATGCCTCGGAACTAGGGTTGGGTACTGAAACGCGGTGCCAATAGGTGCCAACGTAAACGGTAGTAACGAGACCAAATAAGAACGGAAATTTCGGTGCCTGACTTTACACTACACTCGACAGCAGGTAACATTAGCCTACCTTTAGCTAGAAGCTGGATTAAACACGGTTAAAATGCGGACAGCTAACGTTAAACAGTGTAAAGTGTGACTGTGACTGTATTTCACAGTATAGGATTCCAACAGCAGTCTGCTCTGCAGCGCAGCAGCTGCCGTTGTCGGAATTAAACAACACAGATGGTGCGTTCACTTAAAACAGGTAGCCTCGTGGTGCATTCATAGTTAATGTAAAATACCCTTTTCCCTTCTGATGGTTGTTTTTGTCGTTCAACAGCAATTTACTGGTGAAATAAGTTATTGTTATAAGTTATAGTTATTACATTATTATTAAATCTTTAATTTTGACCATATGGCCTTAGCAATAAACAAGCCGTTCTTTAATGTCTCCGACTGTTTAGTACCCTTCTTTTTTTCTTATTTTTGTTTTTACTTTATTAAAAAGCATCAGTTCAGGCACCGTTTAGGC
The DNA here is from genome assembly GCF_031162955.1 of Sander vitreus. Classification (NCBI taxonomy): domain Eukaryota; kingdom Metazoa; phylum Chordata; class Actinopteri; order Perciformes; family Percidae; genus Sander; species Sander vitreus. Next base: position 5,813,884 of record NC_135869.1, on the reverse strand, counting down.
ACTGGCACTGTTTTAAAAGTATCGCTTTAGCACCGGTATTGGAAAAAACCCAAACAATACCCAACCCTACTGAACACACCGAGCGACGCAGACTTAAGCGTACGTTCTGCGCGTGTGCGAGACATAATACATCTCCATAACAGCAGGCGGCTCTAACCTGTATTGTCGTCCAAAAAATTTAAATCGGAAATGTGTCTGGCTTCTCCTGAATTTCATAGCCAGCCCATAATGGCGCCCGTTCGAGAATACGATCTTGTATTTGACGAAAATAGTTCACCGAAAGCGTGAATGTGAAAACATTTTAAGCGAGAAATAGGCCATGCAGTTGCTGAATCTGTCTGTTTTTTTTGATCGACAAAGGTCAGTTTAAAAGATTTTCATCAGATTTTGAGAGCGTTCGTCACGCTCATCCCACTCGTCATTTCCGGTAAGTGTTTTGAGTCCGACTGCCCACTGGCCCGATTCAACAAGTAAAATCGGCCCAAATTACAGCTGACAGCTCCTCCGACTGACGACTGACACGGAACACACCAAACAGACTCGGGTCACCGACCTCGCCAGACTGTCCGACGGCCGATAATCGGGTTGGTGTGTCAGCGCCTTTAGCCCCGTCTCATTGGCGTAAACGCAACCAGAAGCCTTTATTTACACTTCAAGTCTATTTTTCGACAAAACGTGTGTAAACTCAAGGTTCATTATGGAGTTAAATTAGGGACAAATGTTCTGTAACTGCATCACCATATCTGAAAGTGTGAAAACATTTTGTATGAATACATTCAAATTTGTGAATGTGTAAAAAAAAAAAAATATCTACACTTGAAGAAGGTTTACAGTTGCATATCAAATGTTTGCAGTTACAAAAAAGGTTTACAGTTGCACGTCTAATTTTAAAAGTACAAATACTTTTGTCCCACATTTGACACTTCCTCCTGAACAGCCAATGGAGATGATCAGATAAGCATACCATTGTCCAATCCAATCAAGAATGTCATTTCACTATCCAATCACAGATCCAGGGGGCTGAGCCTTCCTAGCAGGTTTTTCCTGCAGTCTGCCGAGGGGGAAGATCGCCTGGGACCCAGACACTCAAATTAGATAGACTCCTGATAAATAGGTTGTTTAATTTTCCATCTGATGAACATAAATTACCTGTAAGAGCAAACAAAACAGTAAAAAGATTGCTATTTTTATATGGTTTTGTCAATTTGTCATGATGTCATGTTGTTATGGCATATAGATAGCGCTACAGTCACACATTCTGATGGGTGACAGATTTTGGTGTAACACCAGAAAAGCCTGTGTAAAAAGCCAGGTAAAAAGCTAGCAGGAGATTTCTTGGTGTGATGGCCCTGGTGCAGGGCCATCACACCAAGAAAAAGGAAATGAAGGAAATGAAGGAAACGAAGAATTAAAAGCTAAAAGGGAGAGTGACAGATAGTAAAAACCCGTCAACCTCGGTCGGGCTTTCAACAGATAGAGACAATTACGGGATTGCAAAGAATTGCAAACCGCCCCTGAATTGTCCCTGTTCCTCCTAGACAGGTATGTAATATGTCCATTTCATTCAGAAAATAACTTTACAATGCGAGACGTGATTGGACGTCTGTTGTGAAAATGTTACTTTCCACATTCCATTCTGTGAGACGACTGAAGAAAGTCGTTCTCATCTGTTTTATTTGTATCCTAAATTGCAACAGTTTTCTTATCTGTGTGAACAAGCCTTGGGAAAATCCTTCTGCCCACCCTGACTCTTTTGTATCTTACTACACGCTACTAAATAAATGTAGCGATTGTTAGACAATATGTATATTATTGTGTGTCTCATTAAACCTTTAGAACATTGTGAACTGAACCCTGCTTTTGCGTGTTTCGCTACTGAATCTACTTTCAGAATCTACTCACAGAGGTCAAGCCAGTAGATCAGGGGTCGGCAACCTTAGGCACGCGTGCCACCATGGGCAGGCGGTACCTTAACCAATGGCAATAAGTGTGCTATAAGAGTTTTTGATGTGTTAACATTTTGAAGCACCCTCTCATCTGCTTGCCAAATTATGATTTTCACAGTTGTGTGACCTGTTATTTACAGTAGTTTGATTCAAAGTCAAAGTCAAAGTATCTGTATTAGTCTCCCCAAGGAGAAATTTGTTTTGGACACTGAGAGAAATTGCTGCAAGAGTTACAACAGAGACACGCAACAAGCACAGGGTTAAAACAGTTAGAAGACAAATGTACATTGAACATTTAGGCCACTCAAAGAGCTATGCAAATTGAAAATGACCATTTTCTATAGGCTACTTGGGCAAAACAAAGCCAACCTTCCTACATTCTTCTGTTCTACCATACATGCCTTACAATTGCCAACAATTGTTCCTACTTCCATAAGCATCCATGCATTACGCCTAAACGTGCATCCCCACATGCATGCAGCAAAGACACACCCTACTTTGTTGTAACGCTGCTGGCGGAGCGGGCTCGGAGCAGTATGTTGGCAATGACAGGCACGCTAGCTAAGAAAGCTAAAGTTAATGTTCAGGCGTTCCAGCCCTATTGGACAGAAGAGTGGGGTTTTATGTTTCAGAAGGACTGTTCCGTGTGCACTTTATGTCTTGAAACTGTTGTTTGCCGAACGTTTTGAGACCAAACATGAGAAAACTTTCAAGGATGCTGCAGACAAGGCTGAATCTATCAAATATGCCATGTCCATGTCCAGGTATAGGAAGCAAGCTACCTCAAAGTCTTCGCCACGGCCAGAAATCATGCTACCAAAGCAAGCAATAACATTGCTTATTGCATTGCAAAACAGGGAAAGCCATTCACTGATGGATAATATATCAAGAAGGCTTTCATCTGTAGCTCAGATGTTTTGTTTGATGGCTTACCAAACAAAGAGACAATAAAAGACATTCCTATGTCAGCCAGAAGTGTTGAGCGACACATCGAAGAAATGGCAGAAAACGTTAGAGTGCAGCTGGTTTGAAAGAAGCCACGGTATTTAGCGTCACACTTGATGAGAGTGTGGATGTAAATGACATACCACGTTTGGCAGTCATGGCAATGTACGATGATGTGACTGTAAGAGAGGAGCTCTGTTGCATAAAAGCTAATGCCTGAAACTACAAAAGGTGAGGACATAGCCAGAGTTTTTTTGAAACATTTTGAGGAGCAAGGGATGAACATTAACAAGAGAACAGTAACAACAGATGGCGCCCCCGCCATTGTCGGGAAACAGCGGGGAGCAGTCACATTAATCAAGGAAAAAGTTGGTCACCCCATTTTTAACTCTTTTTATTTGAATTTTACAATAAATGACATACAGCGGAGACGATCAGGTCCAAATCCGGCGGGGACAGACGACACAGACCTATGCACACAGACAAATACACACCAGTAAGGACATCCAACATCCAAAAGAGCAGTATCCACCTTATTCCTAGCTCCCATGATACCTTGCATGAATTATGGGCGTGAATTATGGGTGTGAGCCGGCGATTGCCATGGTAGCGGTCATAAACAGTCTTTGCGGTACGCTAATTCTCTTTCACTGTTTGGGAAATAAAACATGTGGGAACACAGCCTGTTACACCTCAAATGGGACTATGGCCCTCATTTATCAACCTAACTTAGAAACCAGCGCAGATATGAGCGCAGAAATCATCTTATCTTACGACAGGCTTTACGTGTGATTCATGAAACGTTCGTATCACACCAATCAGAGCGTAAGAATGCTCGTACGTTGATAAATGCAGCGGCTGGAAATCATCGTAATTTAAATTTCACGCCCCAATATATTCTCGGTTTAGGGGCCTCGCCCCTACAATTTACGACATGGCGATACGTAATCCGGCTCAGAAGCGGCACTTTTCAGAGGTGGAGATTGAAACCCTGATATCTCAGGTTCATTTGCACCGACGTGTGTACTATTTGGCAGCCTGAAAACTGTTATTAAAGGCTGTAGAAAGAATGTGGAATGGAAAGAGATCACTGATGTAGTCAACGGTGTTGCCGTGGTAAATCGGACTCCAGCTGAAGTTTATTTAATTTATACATCCTTGACATATGTATGACATATGTAAGTCCTAATAGTAATATACAGGCTTATATTGCAATCTCTTAGGCCTCCATGTAGGTTTATCTATATTTAAATAAACACACAGTAGCGGAGTTTATGCAGTGTCTTTTATTTTACTCATGATTTTTTCATGAGTCAGAGCCAGGCAACAGCTGTGAGAGAGAGCGCGAGTCCTCTGCCCCCCCGTGCTGGACCACCACCCCCGACACAGTCTCCTGACAGCAGAGGGGCTGGAAAAACAAGCCGAAATATGTCGGTCAACGGCAGAAATAAATCGTTCACTTGTGGCCATCAACGACACTTTAAAAAAAACGAACGTGAGATATTATCGCAGCCTACTAGTACACGCCCGTCCTACGCCTGTTTTAGGTCGTATGCACGTTTCATAGATGAGGGCCTATGTGATCATACCTCTGCCTTCTACTATTGAGGGATGGGAGGACGACCTGAAAAAGTGGCCGTACGTAACGTACACTAGCATATTTAGCTACTTTATTAACTCTGTTGCTACGGACGGTGAAGCGATGAATAACCTGAAAAGCTCTGAGTCTCATAAGTACCTCCACAACAATAAAGTTGGTCGCGTTTTAATAAAGGAGGTGGGACACAACCTTGTCTACCTTAAAGCAGACATAGAGCCTAGTCAGAAACTTAAAGTCCCACATCACTGGTCCTGGGTTTTAGTTTCAGGTGAAATACAAATGGCTGGCTGCTCATGGGTTGCTGGGTGAATGTAGAGCAGAAAAAGGTGAAGCATTTAAATTTCAAAAGTCACAAACCAGACCACATTCATCCAGGCTCATCAGCACAACATCCCGTAAGTGTGTCATCTACAGAAGGCTGTCCCAAACCTTTCAAGGATCACTCAGAATTTAAAAGTTATGTCAGTTCCTCTGTGATGGCCCCACTATTCCAGCTACAGACGGATGGTCTCCTTCAGCGGTGTTACAGATTAGATATAGAGAATAATGAGTCTACTCAGCATATCATACCCACATACAGAACATGGCACAACACTAGCCTGTAAGAAATGTCTCACTTTTTATGAGACCTATGTACAACAGTCCTGCTCAGGTAGCGAAGTTGACCGAAGAGACCCAGGTGCAGAGAGCATCACAACTGTGGCATGATGCAAGGAAGCTGCGACTGACTGCGAGCACAGCAAAGAGAGTCCCCAAAAGGGGCACTACTAACCCACAAAAATTCCTAAATGACCACTTGCATCCCACCTTTACTGACAATACTGCAACTAAATATGGAAAAGAAAATGAGCACATAGCCATACAGTGCATGGAGGCTTAAGGGCACACTGTGGAGAGGAAAGGCCTGGTAGTTTGTCCTGACCATCCCTGGTTTGGAGCCAGTCCAGATGGAATTTTGGACTTAGTACAGCTCCTTGAGATTAAGTGTCCCCTAAAGAGTCCTGTGTCACTTGCAGAGTTTCTTGGTCGGCCAAATGGTGACATCAGATGCTTAAGTGATGGACATTCTCTCATTCTTCCCAAAAGGGCAAAGTGGATACGGGGACTGCCCATTTCTCCGATGCTCCATTCTCAATTACCCGAAAAATTCCCTTTGGTCCTATAGCCCACTATAGTCTGACGTCCCTTCGGTGGCGAAATTACGAATCACTATGGCCACGCCAAGACCCGCCCTACGAAGCAGCTTGATTGGTTGGGGTTAGGCATTTGACCTCAAGTGGTTAAGGTTAGGATAGCCGATTGGTCAGGGGATAGGACCTGTACAAATGGGGTTACGTTACCTTGCGTAAGCATGGACGCCTGGCCAATAAATGCTATTGAAGGGCGGGTCTTGGCGTGGCCATGGTGGGATTTGTAATATCAATGGTGGATGTTGGACTAGTGGGCTGTAGTGGGCTTCAGTGCTTTTGTAGTTCTTCATAGTGGAGCCATCCACCCCTAGCGACACTACGAAGTAATTAAAAATGTCCTTGTACGTTATCTCAGGCCATTTCCTGATGTCGTCCACCCAGTCAGTGATGGACGATGGATGTGGTATTGTTAAACCATCCGATTGCCTCAGTGTAGAAGCTGAATGTTCCCACATGCCATTCATTATTGTTTACAAGTACTCGCTATTACTTTTTCTATTCTAAACTGTCTCTGTTGTTAACAACGCCAACTGGTGGTAGCTCTACGCTATGATGCTATCCGAAAACCGGACGTTTGTATACAATTGCGATCGAACTGGAAGAGCATAAGAGGCCGGAGCAGCATAAAGTGAATAGCCCCCTGTGTGTCAGTAAAACATTTCCATAGTAACAGCAAGCTCAACCAATGAGAGAAATTGCTGTTACACTTAGGATTGTGGGAAGTGTAGTACTTCTCTATGACATCGTGAATAAAACATGTTTTTCTTAAAACCAGGTTGATTTCATACAGACTTTTGGCTTCTTCAGGAGCACAAACCTTTGTTTTACAATCTCCTAGCTCGTGGTAAGCCTACCCTGGATGGTTTAGACATACAGCTAATAATCAAAATCCTTATGCAGAATATTAATGGGATTTTCACTTCTAGAACCCCACTGTTGGGCTCCTTGGAAAAGAGCTTGAGTGGCATAGCAACAGTAACCAAGGGAGGGAGGGGGACTTTAGAATGTGTGTGTAAGTCATCAAAAGCAAAGGCCAATCAAAGGCAATGATGTCACAGAATGTCATGATGTCATCACCTTCCTTTGATCTTGGTTAACTTCCCCGGTTCCGGACTTTGAATCTGCCCATTTCACCGAGTTGAATGAAACCGAGTGTAAGGAGTTGACAATTCTGTCTGATATCTGCTACTTGTTATTGAAACAGGACCAATCTAAGTTCTAATGTTATTGATTTTTAGTCGAGAAGATAACAATATCACTTAAAGGCACAAACCAAACTGCTTTCTGCCTTTTCTGCCTTAAGTACCATCCAACCCCAACGGAGGGAACCCAAAAAAATGTCATACTTAAACAAAGACTCAAAGGTCCCAAAAGTCCCCATGTATGACCAGAAGGAAGGTTATGACATGAGACTGCACCGAGATGACAGCAAACACTATAAAGGAAAAGGACGGGACATTTACGAAGAGGAAAAATCCAGAGCTGTACCAATGCGCTCCTCTTCTCTAAGCAGACGCTGTCCCATTCCCGTCGTCTCCTCAACAGGCCGGCAGTACGCACCTGTGCCAGAAGACAACAGTCAATATAACCCAAGGCGACACAATACCAACTTAGATAAACAACAAACTGTAATGGCTTCACCAGATGCATCCAGTTGCATTCTGCCCAGAGCTGACTGGGAAAGAATCCAGTCTTTATTAAACCAGCCCAAGGCCAAAAACTACACCAGGCAAGAAATGCTAGACAGAAATGCTGTGTCTCAGTTTTCCAAATCAGAGAACAAAATCATAAAAGCCAGAATAGGAGAGCTACAAGCAGCAAGACAACTTGAGAGGCAGAGAAAGGAGGAATATTTGAAAAATCTTGCTGCAGAGGAGGTGGAATTAAAGAAACAGGAAGAGCGGGAAGCTCTTGAAGAAGCCAATACTAAGAGGCTTCACCAGAATGGCTCCGTCAGAAAATTTGACAATGCAATCTTAAGGACACAGTTGCGGACAGAGAATGAGCTACTCATAGCATTAAAAAGAGAAAAACAAAGATATGCTGAGGACCGAGAAAGACAGTATGTTGTGGAGATGAGGCGTAGAGAGGAGGAAGCTGTGACGCAAGAGCAGAAGAAAGCGTCTCAGAAACAGCTTAACATCCAGTCTGTGGCAAACTATTGCACTGAGCAAATAAAGGAGAAGCAACTGCTGAGAGAGAAAGAGAGACAGCAGGAGAAGGAAGAGAGAGATAGACTCCGGGCCCTTGCTGCCTTGCATGCACAGGAGCTAAGACACGAGGAAGAGAAAAAAGTGGAGTCACGTAAAAGCAATTTGCAGTTTCGACAAAGGGAAATCTCCAATAAAATCCTTGATGGAGTAAAGGAGGCACAGAAAGTGATTATGGAGGAGGACAAAAGACAACGTGTTCAGGTTGACATGGAAGAAAAGCTGCGGCAAAGAAAAATTGACCAAGCTGAAAAGTTCAAAAAGCTTCAGGTACCAAAACAAATTGCGAACAAAAAATTGGCAGACAGTAAAAAGAAGCAGGCTGCCACATCGACCCATGAGGAGGTGGATACATTATCCCAGGCAACGGCTGAGCAAGACGCTAAAGTGGCAAAGCAGCAAAAGGACAAGGAGGAGAATAGGGCTGCTATGCTCAAGTCTATTTTTGCTTACAGAAACAAAAAGGTACAGGAGAAAGAGCAGAACAAGAAGGAAGAGCAACAGAGCGAACTGGACTGGTTCCAGGCCAAGAAAGCATCTGACAGGTTGTTTCTAGAACAGAAAAAACAAAAGGCTAAGAGGAACAATGACAATAAAATCAATTGTCAAGACACCAATGCCACCATGACGGCTGGAAAACACGCCCGTCTTGAACAGCTGAAGAGACAGGATCGGGATGCTGCACAAAAGCAAGCAGAACAGAATGCTGAGATGGTCAAACAACTCCAGCAGTATGTCCAACGGGAACTTCACAAGGCTGCAGACAAAGATGTTGAGCAACTTTTAGCTGCAAGCACAGGAAGGCGTGGTGTCATTTCTGAGATGGGGGAGCCCAGCTACTACAGTGTAACAAGTGATGAGCCATTGCCCAGATTTGCCACTGACCAGACCCGTTTTGTGAAACGGTATCTGGAACGCAACAGCCTGCAGCTCGGCATGGGTACGAAGCCTGTGCATCTGCCACCCATTACCAGAGCAGCCCATCTGAAGTCCAACAACGCTGTGTCCGTGTCCCGCTACCTTTCAAAAGATACCTGTGAAGGATTGCCCAGATTGAGCACTGCTCAAAACCGGTCTACCAAACAACACTTGGAACGTGATAAGCTGCAGCTAACTAACAAAAAGGACAGTATGGTTGACCTGCAGCTGACCCGCTTCCCACCTATTTCTACAAAAGAAACACCTGCAGAAAAACACTGTCTCTCTAAATACCATTTGGAGACGGGCGAATCATTGCCCATATATGCCACTGAGCAAACCAGGTACATTAAACAACGCCAGGAGCGCAACAAGCTGCTGCCAAGGAGGCCTTAAATGGCCAATCTACAACATTCCTGTTTCCCACATCATTCCTCTACATTCCCTCCTTTTCCTCTTTCATCTTTCCCTTCATTTAAATTTCTTCAGGACAACATAAGTGGTGAGCACTGATGCCTAACAGAAAGGTTCTGGTTGGTCCGGGCCTTTCTGTGTGGCGTGTGTGTTCTCGCCATGTTTGAGTGTACTCCGGGTGATCCGGTTTCCTCCCACATTCTAGAAATATAATCGTTTATTTCAAAATAAACAAACGGAAAATAATATCATGTGATGGACTTTCATTTGTATTTAGCGCTGTTTTAAATCCCACACCTATGGCACTTTTTGAATCACGTTAAGTTAAGTTTAGTTTAGTTTACAAAACAAGTGTAATAGAATTTTTTTAAAAAACAAGCAACTACAGTGCAGGAGAGGAGAGAAGCCTGAAAGGCTTATTCATCGTCCTCCCTTCATTACAAAGAGGAAGGAAAAAAAAAAATCCAACTAAAACATGATTATTTCTCTACCAAAAAAGTAAAAACAAGCAATAACTAAAACAAACAGGTAAACATGCACAGGATGTAAAGATATATCAGGGAATCATACACAGTTAAAGAAAGAAAGACAAAAACAAGGCAATTAAAAAGACAAGGCAAACAAAAGTACAACACATTCTCAATCCCATCTCGTAAAATACGGACGCTTGGTCAGATGCCTTTGTCGTTGTTATTGGCGCTAAAAGTCTCCTTTAGAGTCATATCTAAATGCGCTCTGTTGGCGACACCTTCGACGCAGTTAGGTCAAGGAAAAGATCGTGGGTGGGCTTATAAAAGGTAGTTAGGTTTCCATGACACACTGGACAAGAACGGGACAGTTGGGTTTAGGAAAAGACGAACGGGACAAGAATGTGACAGTTGGGTTTAGGAAACGTAACACGCAGGACACGAAGCCCGGACTCCTGGGTTGTTTGACCCATCCACCAGTCCAACCAACCTCCATATCTGACGGTGAGAGCCACTGCCCAAGCGTCCGTACTTTACGAGTTCGGAGTGAGAAAGGGTTGAAAAGTACAACCCTTTGAGTCAGACCAAAAATACAATCAATAGAATTATCCCGACATAAGATTAAGATGAAATAAAAAAAAAAAATGTCAACTGTGACCTGAAGGCTGGCAGTGAAGTAAATGTTTTTAGTGACATATTCAATGAATTCCACAGCAATGGTCCTCTATATCTAATTTAAAAAAAATCATGACTTGATGTCCGACAAATTACAAATGGAAATCATTTTTTGCCTAGTTGAGTGCGAGTAAATATTAGAATTATTATTTGTAAAATGTATCTGGGAGATCTTGCCTGCAATTCATGAATTTAAACATTAATATGCATGTCTAATAAAAGTTTACCTTATCTATAGACAGCAATGAATACTTCCTGAATAGAGGGGCAAACTATTGGAGGGAGTCCAATAGAAGCGATGCATAATCTTGAACTGAATGAGGCGCACCCTCACATCGCGTGACATAGTTTTAATATTCCTACAGATTCTTTCCCACTCCTCATCATCCAGCGTAACACTCAGATCCCTTTCCCATGTCTTTTTGAGGGCTGCCCGGGCTCCATCCCCCAGGTCCTGCATAAGCATAGAATAATACCCAGAAGCCTCATGACCTTTTCCCTATTTCAACAACACCTTATCTAAACATTCTTGTGCCTTCGGAGATGAAGAATTTTATACAAATATCCCCACTAACAGATGGCGAAGTTGCAAATATCTAAAAGAATTGAGACCTAGGGACTCCGAATTGCTGTACCACATCATCAAAAGATTTCAATACGCCACCGAGATACAGATCCTCCAGTGCGACAATTCCCTTTTCCAACCAGTCCCTCCAAAAAAAGGGGAGATCTACCAATACATAACTTGGGATTTCGCCAAACACTTGATTAGGTTTTCAAATATGGATCCAGTTTAAACAGCCGGGCCACTTTGGTCCAAACTACATTAAAGTGAGAGATTATTGGATGTGTTTTTGCCTCACCATACAGTTTGTAAGGGCGATAATGGTGCAATAACAGATTACTCAATACAATACCAAGGTGGGGCTCTCTCAGGAGGAAGTGATCAGTGGGCCAGATGCCTTAATTTAAAAGCAGAGTACTAATACAACATCTTTGGTAGACCCAAACCTCCTCTCGGTCTTTGTAATTTATTAAAAAGTAGCCCGGGTATTTTACCATTCCATATAAATGTCTTTGTTCACCTGTCAAACCATTTAAAATATGACAGTGGAACCTCCAGAGGAGGAGATTGGATAAGGTAATTCAGCTTGGGAACACAAACCATGTTTTTAACATTGACCTTCCCTGCTATTGAGAGATTGAGAGTTGCCCATCTATTAAAATCACAAGAGACTTCATTAAATATTGGATCTAAATTAGCTTTAACTAGGTATTTTAACTGGGGAGAGAATCATATATACACATATACAATGCCTTGCTTTGGCCACTGGAATGCAATGTGTGATGATTGATTTTAGAGAAAAAGAAGTTTGTCAGTGCTGTGTCAAATTATATTGAGAGTATTCTCCTGGAAAGGAAAACCTACAAATGGAATAGATGCCTAGCAGGTTGAGAATGCTTTGTAAACTGAAATTAGTTTTATACAATGATATCATGTTGAAGTAAGCTTAATAAATATGTTAATTTGGTATATAACTGTAAATGTACTATTTTCAATTAAGTATTCAGATGTGTTTTTTTTCAAACAGTTTACCAGATGTGAATGTTTTTGTTGTATGTATGTATTCAGTTACTGGGTCTGAGGTACATTATGTTTTTAGTGTGAGTGCTCAAGGCAACTCTTCCTAGTGTGCTATTGTCTATTGATGATCAACATACTTGTGAAAAGTAGTGTTAAATGATATTGCATTGAGACTGAATAAAATGTATTTTTGAAAGAACTATATGTTTATTTCACGTTTGAAATGATACTTTACTGAAGTACAATAGTCTTGATTACATTGATATTTCAGGCATATTGAGCATAAATAGCATATTGAGTTGAATTTGACATTATTATATTTATAATACATTAAAGGAGGCATACGGTAAAAGTGCACTTGCTTGAACTATACGTATACTGTATATATTAGTGAATTAATATGCTTTGATGAAATATACTAAAAACATATGTTGAAAATCAGCTTGAAAAGTCATACTTTTCAAAAGTAGAGTGAAGCACATGTTTATTACATTATTATTTAAAGTGTATGTTGGTATACATTAAAGCAAAAAATAGTGTGAATATATAAATAACCCACTTAAAGTTTAAATTATGCTGCGTTCCAGACACAATTTTTAGCCCGTAAGTTACGACTTCAAGTCACGACTTACGACTTGGTAGCGTTCCAGGCAAAGTCACCACCTTAATTTTACTGTCTATGGTCACCACAAACCCTTTTAGCTAGCGTTAGCGTTAGCTAGCAGCTACCTACCATTGACGTTAGCTAGCGCTAGCTGATACTAGCGATTTCTAGTCGGCAACATATTTTGGGATTCATTTAATTAACACAACCTGTAGTAGTACACAATCGTATGTGTATTGTTTTGATTACAATGTGCAGAATTACTTTATGTTGCCTATTTATGTATATTTATTTCTATTTCTAAACTGTAACTGGGAATACAACCATCTGGTACGAGTTCACGAGTAGTAAGTTACGGGTTTGACTGCCGTTCCAGGGCACTTTCACGGGTAGAAGGTTGCGAAAACATGAGTTACGGGTTGCCTGGAAATGTTATGGGTTTGGCTTGTTGTTCTGTGTTTTGTTTTATTGTGGTAATCTGTTTTTTTCTGTTTTGTATTTTTGCCCTGTTTCCTGTTTTATTTTGACAGTCTGGTTTTCTGTCTTGTCTTGTTTTACTTCCTGTGTTTTCCCACCCTTATGATTGCCCTAATGTGTTCCACCTGTTTCCCAGCCTTGTCACCTGTCTTGTGTTTCCTCGTTACCCTGTGTATTTAGTCTTTGTCTTACCCTTGTCTGGTGTTGAATCAGTTTTGTGTCCTGTCGGTGTGTTTCAGTAAGTGTGCCTGTGTTTGTTATCTTCCCTGTGTTTTTTTTTTGTTTTTTTTGTTCCCTGTGAGTTTTTCCAGTCTCCAGTGCTCCCGTGTTTTTGTTCCTGTCGTATCTCCCAGTGTCAGCTCTCGTCAGTTTCTGTGCTTCTTGTTTTTTCCAGTTTTTTGTACTCCCTTGGTTTTTTGGATTATCTTTGTCTTCATTTTTTGGTATTGGTTTTTTGCCTGCTGCTGCGCTCAGGACTTCCTTGGTTTATTTCTGTGTTTTATCAATAAATCCTCATCTTCAACTTTCTCCTGCCTGCCTGCCTGCCTGCCTGCCTGCCTGCCTGCCTGCCTGCTCTCTCTGTGACTGGGTCCTCTTATTCTCTACACACATAACAGGAACGCAGCATTATTTAACAGTATACTTATAAAAAAAAAGAAATAGCACACAGTAAGAGTGAAATAACTATATTGTGTAAATACACAAATGATGCAAATATTACTATGCTTTTTATGTAAAAGCATAATTCAGCGTATTTTCATTACCCATTATTCATTATAAGTATATTTTTGACTAGTTCAAACATTAAAGTGCAACAGAATGTATTTTCCATGTGCTTGTAGTAAGTGCATTAGGAATACAAATGTACTATAAACAAACCATGTTCATTCTTTTTGACCTGGGTTGATTAAAAAACTAGCTAAATATTTTCATTTCGCACTCAAGGCAAAATCAATAAAACTGGTGTTTTTCATTTTGAGAATGTTTTTTTTTTTTTTTGTGTCCAAATTAATTATTTATACGCACAGTGATAGCATGCAGTCACATGGTAAGTTTGTTGATGCTTCCATTTTTTTCTCTCAGCAATTTGGGATATTATTCTAGGTGGTGTGGTGGTGGCCTAGTGGTTAAGAAGCGAGCTTGGGACCGCCGGTTCAATCCCCAGACCGACAAGATAAAGTCTGGGTGGGGAAAGTGAAAGAGCAGCGCTTGTCCCTCCTTCGTTACCACCACTGAGGTGCCCTTGAGCAAGGCCCTTAACCTCCAACCGCTCCAGTGGAGCTGCTCAGTGGCCAGCACTGGGCAGCTTCCAGGTATGAATGTGTGACTGTGCAAATGTCGTTGCAAATGAGAAGTTGTTCTCAATCAACTTACCTGGATAAATAAAGACTAAAATGGAAAGAGTGAAAGAAACAGAGGCAGACCTCCCATCACCCTCCCAATCATGTAGCACACACATCAGTGAGCTTCCTGTTGTCCACTGGAGGGCAGCACAGCTTCACTGTTTATTCATTCTATACTGTGGAACTAACCCAGGGAATGGAGAGGCGGGATTAAAATAGTATGTCTTCTTCTTCGTTATTTGCAGTCCTCATCTATGTAAATATTTTGTTTAACAAATGTACGAGGAACACTACTTAACACTTGCAGGGTAATATATTTAGACAACTATTTTTTTGCACAAGATGTATTAGTGACCTTAGAAATAGTTAATATGGGTCACCTAACCATTTATCATTCTAAGAACACTTTGTCTCCCAGTTTGGTTTGGTTGTCTACCTCACTGTCTACTGACAGTCAGACAGACAATAAAACTTTTTTTTGGGTTCAACACCATGTCCAATTTCATTATCTTTGTTAGGGGGAAAGTTGCAGTATATAAAGTAAGTATGACATTATTGTTCATGCCATGCCTTGTATGCTCAAAACCTTAACTTAACATTACGGAGCCTTCCAAATACAGTATATGAAGGCAAATCACATACATGAACATTTGGCATGTAACTGTCTTAAACTGTATTTCCTTTTTGTTTTTGGATTGATGCAAACATGGATCAAGTGGTAATTAAACGAGGATTTGCATCTCATCTTCTTAGACAAGTTTCAATTCATATAAATCCTTAAACTGACTATCAGTGCAGAACTCACTTACTGTAACTTTTTTTAAAGTCACTGCAGGTACTGTGTGTGTGTGTGTGTGTGTGTGTGTGTGTGTCTGTCTGTCTTTGCACTGACTCATTTCCTTTGAACATAATTAGAGGCACAATTGAGAACTACAGAGCCTTCCGAACTAAATGAAAATAAATACATAAAAGTGATGTTAAGGATGCGTGTGTTGGCTCTTAACATAGTGAAACCAGACAGACAGCAGGGCCTCCTGAATGTGTTTAAGAGACCTTTGAACCTGGCATTCGATACCCAAAGCAGACAACTTAAACGGATGTCTGGCTGATCAAGTGTTTAGACCAGAGATATTCAACAGGGGGTCAGGGACCCCTAGGGGGTCTTCAGAGTCACTGCAGGGGGGAGGGGACGACACCAAATTATTGTTAATATTTGAAAGTTTAAAAAATGTCATGAATCTAAACTAGATGTCTAAATGTCTAAACATGAATCCAACATTTTATTAGCAAATATAAATCCCAATTGATGATCGGCTGACTGGCCTATAGGTAAGGTAGTCACTAATGTAGCCATCCACAGATACAGTTCATCTTGAGGATTTACCAGGCCACATGTATGTTTAACATTAAAACATGATTTATAATATGCTGACAATTATTATTTTAATAGCTTAGTATTCTATGCACTAAAAAGGTATGTATAAAGTTATTAGGCTGCCCTACACTTTATTGTAGGCCCAGTTTAATATGCAACTTCATTTTTT
Source organism: Sander vitreus (assembly GCF_031162955.1). Lineage (NCBI taxonomy): Eukaryota > Metazoa > Chordata > Actinopteri > Perciformes > Percidae > Sander > Sander vitreus. The sequence continues at coordinate 5,797,966 of NC_135869.1, read as the reverse complement.
ACAATATTAGTAGTAAGGGGTCCCTGCTCTGTCTCTCTTTCAATTAAGGGGTCTTTGGCTTAAAAAACATTGAAGAACCCTGGTTTAGACTGGTCCTATATCTGCTGAAAACTCTATAGTGTCAGGTATTGTAGGACAGACGGTTACCACAGTAATGGTTGCACTGTCTAAAGTCCACATACTCAATTGGCAGACTCTTAGTCAGATCCGGACAGAAGTACAGTTCATTCCAGACCAGAATATGGAACAAATTCTATATTTCAAATTCATTCCACCAAGCTGGAGTCAACTGCTCTGGACAGGTCTTTAGCAGAAGGGCAGAAAATGGAATTTTGGTGCATAACTGATGGGGTGACTGGAAAATAGGACTAAGACAATATTGCAGTGCTCAGTGAAAACTTGAGTTAGGAACAAGTAGAAATCATTCAGTTCATTAGCTTTGCTGTAACAGTGATGTGCCTTTTAATAAGAAATTAGGCCATTACACAGAATGAACAAATAATGACACCACACACATCCATATAAAAGATAAAAATGCATAACCTACCTGATGAAGGTCTAGTACCGAAACGTTGCCGGCTATTAATTTTACCTTTGCAAGTTAGACAGTGTGCGGGAGCTATTTGTAAAAATGCATAACAAACCCAAAAAATATATACTGTATATATGTTATATTAGTGGCAGTGGTGGCTAAAGGTTAGAGAAGTGAGCTTGTGAACGGGAGGTCGCCGGTGAAAGAGAAGCAGAATGACCTGACAGAATGAGCTAACCTACTTTTAACTACATTTAAAGAGGAAGTAGTATATTCTGATAGATATTTCCCACCTGACAGAATGAGCTACCCTTCTTTTAACTACATTCATAGAGGAAGTAGTCCATTCTTTTAGATATATTTCCTGGGCACTTGCCCATTACCACCGCTGATGTACACACAAGGCCCTTAACCTTAACGCCAACCGCTCCAGTGGAGCTGCTTAGTGGTTGTACTGTGAATGTGTAACTGTGTGAATGTGATCAGGGCGTTCCTGCCAAAAAGAGGCTCAGTGAACCTTCCCCTGAATAAATAAAAGGTAGAACTAAGCCGTGTTCAGGACCCTGTTCTTGTGAGTCAGCAGGTGGAGGCTCGTACCCCTCACATGCAGCGATCTGCATGATCACAGTCTCGTGTCTTCATCATCGTCTTCAAAACTTCTGCTTCCTGGCGTTTTAAAAGCAAAGTCGTTAATTATGTCGTTGTATTAAATTTGCATGCTTGCCAATCTCCTGATTGATGCTGATTATAGCAAGTCTAGGGTGACTCTTAATGAGCTTCATGCAGCTTTGAAAAACTCCCCTCTGCTGAGGCCACGGTCCCAGGGAGAGTGTGGGCAATCCACCGGTTGGGGTACATTTGGGAATGAGAGAGAGAAGTCAGTGCAGCAGTGTTGGTCATCTTACTTTGAAAAAAGTAATTAGTTACAGTTACAAATTACTTCTCCCAAAAAGTAATTGAGTTAGTAACTCAGTTACCACATTGTTAAAGGAATTAGTTACTCAGCAAAGTAACTGTGACGTTATTTTTTATGTTCTATAACGCTATTACGTTCTTTATCATCTTTAACGTCAAAGATGTTTATATTAAAAGATTGAAGAATAAAAACACTATATACAGAAAAATGGAGCGTTGCTTGTTTTAACAGAGTGGCTCCGTCTCCTTCGCTGGAGCTCACGCTAGCTGCCGTTTTAAGCAGCGTATTCATTTGAGCCGACTGTTCGACTGAATATTTGGAGCCTAGCCCTGAAAATATTTTTGGTCTTGAAAAATTTGCATTTTAATGTAGCAGAAAAGAAAACTCACTTAGCAGTATGTAAGCAGTATTTCGCAGTTGTTTAAGCTAAGAATGCTTTTTTTTTTACAGGCCCCTCGGGCAACAGTGGATCCGCTCTGTTTTACAGTCTTATAAAATTATCTTTACTGTGTGACAAATCAATAACACAGCCTGTAAAATGTGTCATGGTTTTCTTTATTTAAATCAAAGTTTTTCATAAAAATTCTAGCGGTGCTGTTTGTGCCTGCTTTCCTGTGGTCAACTTTAGTTTATTGTCTCTCTTGTGAGTGTATACACACACACACACACACACACACACACACTCAGTGGACTACAGTATACAGTATGCGGGCCCTCATTGACTACATTCATTGCCTGACCTTTACCCAAACACTGCCCTCAATCTACAACTAATTCCTAGGTCAAATTAACTTAGTTGGACATTGGTTCATCCTGGAGAGACTCTTCTGGGAACAAGTATGTGGTGTCTCCTGACCTCTGACCTCCTGGAAACAAAGAATCGCCGCCTGAGAAGAACACCTAACGCACACACACATTCACACTTATAGACAAACGAAACACGCCCAGATATCCAGACTGACAGACATAACTGTGAACACACAAACATGAAGGTACACACAACTCAACGCAGAGTTTTTCTACTTGGAAGTAGGGCCGTCACTAGTCTATATAGTTGACGTTCCACTTCCGGGATTGCTCCGGTGCCGCAGGAAATTCCGCCCGATGCATGTATTTTCGCCGATGTCCGTTTCCTTCCGCTTTCTTTGTGTTGGCGTTCTAAACTCCGGTGAGATTGGTTTAAAGAAATGCCAATAAACCAGAACACGTTTTACTCCCATCCCGGAATGCTGTGTGGACTAACCAGACCTTCCTCCGCTCCGCAGCAAGTGGATGGTCTTGCAAAGTGAGACTAGGCCGTCATAATCATGACTTTTAGTTGACGATTAATTGTCATACAAATAATTGGGATTAACGATTTTATTGAAGTTTAATAAACTTAGGATTTAAATTGCCTTTAAAGAGTGACTTGGCACCAGGCTGAGAAGTGGTGTTTTGCTGCCCTCTCTGGTTAAAAGTGTCAAGCCAGTTTCAGCCTGTGCAAAGCCAGAGGGCTTTAGAAGCTCCAGTAATCTGGAGAAAAATGCTGTGCACTCAACACCCTCGGCAAATTCTTGTCAGTCAAGTCCTGGTTACAATTAAGAAGAAATTACAATGCTGATTTAATTGAAGAAGTATGTTTTCCGCATAGGCAGTTTTTCAGTAGTGGTCATTTCAACCAGTAACAATCCCAATACAGGTATTTTTCATTTTATTAAATACCAACGGGTGTGCAGTTTCCAGGAGCTCAGCTGTTATAATACTGTAACTAATATGTGGTGCATATGCAAAGACAGGAAGATGAAGCTGTGTGACGCAGCTGGACTGAACAGATTACATTAGCAGGGTTAGAGTAATATTTAACACCAACTGGGAAACTGGGAAATCTCAGTCAGGGAAACTGTGTGGAGACAGTTGGGCATTGGAAAAGTGATAGCCTAATCGTTTTACATGGGGTAGGTTAGTAAGGAGAATAAAAGGTAGATTAGGTAAGTGAGGAAGGTGACCATACAAACGTTGAAAACCCCTGCTTTAGCAGAGCCGGTATGTGTGTGTGTGTGTGTGTGTGAGGGTTGGAAGAGTGTGGTAAAGTGAGTGAGCGAGTACCAACTCCGGCGGTGGAGACGGAGAAACAAAGTGTCTTCCAGTGCTTTCTGACCACGGTGGGGAAAGCTGTAGCAAGAAATGTTAACCCTCTCCTCGATTTCATGTTGTTCACGGAGGAGAACCCAGAAACAGTTGCGTCCACGCTTCCCATTAATTTCTATGGGAGCAGCCGTGCAATGCATTCTGGTAGCGTTGCGGGGGACTTTGAAGAAGCGGGACGTTGAGTCGCCCGCTCCTCATTTGCATAAAGTTGAATTCAGCCAACTTAATGTAAATTAGGAGCGGCCAGCTCGGCTCGCTGCCTCTCAAAAGCTGACGAAAATCTTTTAAACTGACCTTTGTCGATCTCAAATATAAGACACTGCATGGCCTATTTCTCGCTAAAAGTGCTCATATTATGCTTTTTGGCTTTTCCCCTTTCCTTTATTGTGTTATATATCTTTTTGTGCATGTTATAGGTTTACAAAGTGAAAAAGGCCAAAGTCCACCCCAAAGGGACTTACCATCTCCAACAGAAAACACTGTTCACAAACTGCTCCAAACAGCTCTATTGTAGTCCAGCCTTTACTTCAGAGACAAACGTGCATCACTTTGTAACACATGTTATAATGCTTGCCTAGCTGCATAACACGCCCTCATACTCTGCTCCTGACTGGCTAGTAGTCCTTACCTAGCTACTGCGCATGTGCGATTCCCAACAAAGATGGAACAGAAGTGAGATGTCTCACTCTGTAGCTAAAACAGAGAGCTTAACACACAGGGTGAAAAGAGGAGCTGCAGCAATGTGTAGTACAACAAAAATATAGTGTTTTTTTATTTTTTTTATTAAACCACATAAACCTATTCTGGTACAACATTTAAATACAATCATTAAAAAAAAAACAACGCGTATATGGACAGATACTATAAGAGTGACACATTTATTAAACTGAGTGGAGTGACAACTAAACTAAACAGATTAGTCCAGCTTTACTTTATCTCACTAGGTCCATTCTCCACCTTGTTTTATGCTTAAAATATCCAGGACCTCTTTGTCCTCATCCACCAATTATTACACTCCTCAGTCTTTCCCTCTTTTGTTACTTGTCTTCTCTTTTCAGAGTCAGATTACAGTGCCACAAAGAGAAAGCAAATGCATAAATATCAATAATGTGTTAAGAAAAATAACTACTTCCTACCCCCCTACTTCTGGCGCCATTGGTCTGTAGTTACACAGTAATACTGGTGTTTCCATAGCCTGAACCGAGAAAGGTTCCAGTCAAGCCAAATATATATACACACACACACACACTTGCAGTTAGAGAATTTCCTGGAGGATTACTAGTGTGGGAAATGAAGTCAGGCATTCAGGGTGATAGCATTTTACTTAAAGTCAATCCCAGTTGTTTGTGCAGTGTCGTGGAAAGCACAATGTTTGCAATGATCTTTAAATGGGCCATTAGTACTAACACACATCGAGGGTCAAGTAGAGTTTGATCCTTAAACTAAATACTGTATCCTACTGCCAACACAGTGCACTGTTAAATGATAGGTTCCCAGTGCCTGTTGAGCAGCAGCCTAAAAGTGATGCAAGCTAATCTCCTTGGGTGGCCTCCAGGAACCCCTTCAGTGTGAAATGATGATTGATTCTATAATTCTACGCTTTAAAGAAAAAAGGTTATGATAAGATCCTACTGAAGCCAACAAGCCAAAATTGGAATTATTAATTATAAACACACAAAGACATTGTTTTTTTTTTCAAGATGTACTTTCTCATTCTCACAAGTCTCATTGGGCTTTATAAATAATGTACAAAAGTTTCTAATAGTACTTGGAAAATATAACTATTGGAAAATATCAACTCAAAGGTCCACTAACTTGCTTTCGCAGTTTTCGTCTTCATTGGCTGAATAAAGGCCGTGCCAGCTGAAAGCTATAAGTGGACCTCTGAGTTTACATTATTTTGTTACATACACTTTACATAGGTCAAGAATGGACTCCGTGATGCTATGTGATACACAGGTATACGTCGTATACCCACTAAGAAAGCTCCAGGATTTCTGTAAAGCCACTTAAAAATGAGCAAGGATATGGAACAATATAGATTTGTGATATAACTTTCACTTCAGCAATGTTTGCGGGTCAAATGATGTGACAGCAAACTGAACAAACATTGCCGAACATGAGACTCTCATCTTCTTTCCTTGCCCATACCAAGCTGTTTAAACATAAAATATATTCACTAGATAACCCAAAACTTACAGTACAGTATTTACTATTTAGTATTTATTTACTACCTTCATGATGGATAAGTAGTATGTTTTACTAACCTGCAATTAAGTTCTTAAAGGCACTTCTTTCATGCTCCGCAACCAGTGTTGGGAGTAACGCTTTACAAAAGTAACGCAATTACAGTAATGTATTCCTTTTTGCTGTAACGGAGTAATATAACGGATTACTAATTCAATTTTGGTAATATTATACCCGTTACAATCTCAGTAACGCGAGTTACGACGCATTTTAACGCAACATTTAGAGGTTAGGGTTAGGGTTTTTTTTAAGAATTCACCGACACTGCGAAACATTTCTTCACAGGAAGAAAAAAGCCGCAGTGTTATTTCCTGTTGCTGGAATTCAATGGTTGAGATGACTGCAGAGACAGATACATTTGCGAGATGGACATTATTTTCAGGAGTTATGTTCCCGTAATAACTCGTGATTTCCGTGGTCAGAGCCAGAACCAGAGACGGTACGGACAACATCTGTGTCCCAACAGGTGACGGTACGTCAGCGCGGATAGCGGTGTGTCCAAGAAGCTGACAGATATAATCATGTCGGGAATTAATGTTTAGGCTTGCTACACATAAATACCATTGCATTTTATCAGCCGTGGAAAGTAATTATAAGGTAGGCTACTTGTAATTGAGTATTTTCATTTTCTCCTACTTGCCTATTGTATGTTTTACTTCTCTATTTTTATAGCTTTAGTTACTTTGCATATTCATATTAATTATACAAAATATGAATAATCTATGATGTATTAAAGTGGATAAAGAGGAGACATTATTGATACGGTGGTGAAACTCACAAGCTACCTGACAAGTCAAACTTCCGCTGTTATTCTGGTGAAAGTAACTCAAAAGTAATGCAAAAGTAGACAGTAATATAACTAATTACTCTCAAATGACAGTAACTAGTAATCTATAATGTATTGCATTTTGGAAGTAACTTGCCCAACACTGTCCACAACGTTTTTTGAAGTATCACTGAAAAACAAACTTAAAATGCACGTGTTGCAAAGCTTCATTGAAAACATTTCTACACAGTCAGATGAGAAATTTTCCACAGTTACAATTACAAAATTGCAGCGATAAACAAACGTGATCAATCAATCAATCAATCAATCAATCAATAGGTCGTGGCCAGGCTAGCAGAGTCAGCAGGAGAATGCTGAGCTGATTTCCTGATCCTGATGAACAACTCATAGCCACACGCCATCACCATCCAACGTCATCGGCATAAAGTACAACTGATATTTGTAAAATAGACAATTCAGCATACATTTGAAGAGCTGATGGATAATTAATAATAGATCATTAATTATCAATCTATATTCTGATTCAATTTAATGAAAGATTTAAAAAAGAGCTTCAGGCTACATTTACATTGCTATGTTTTGGTTTAAATACGAATATCTTTTGCTACGTTTCCCCCTCTCATTCCCCCTGCTCTGGTGTTTCCCCCCTCTCATTCCCCCTGCTCTGGTGTTTCCCCTCTCATTCCCCCTGCTCTGGCGTTTCCCCCTCTCATTCCCCCTGCTCTGGTGTTTCCCCCTCTCATTCCCCCTGCTCTGGCGTTTCACCCTCTCATTCCCCCTGCTCTGGTGTTTCACCCCTCTCATTCCCCCTGCTCTGGCGTTTCACCCTCTCATTCCCCCTGCTCTGGTGTTTCCCTCTCTCATTCCCCCTGCTCTGGTGTTTCCAAGCCCCTAAACTGGAGACATTTGGAAACACTTCTGACCTGTTCTGGTTTGGAATCTGCGGGGTAGTGTTGCAGTCTCAACTGCCGCAAACGGAGACGTTCGGCAACACCGACACTTACAACAATGATTGGGTCATGATGTCTAGTTCTCTGAGACTAAGCTACTAACCATGGCCATGGCATACCATACTATGGCAACTACCACCAACGGGCGGAGTATACATGCTTCCTCCTGTTTATGCCCAGTATACCAGAATGTTCATGAGATATACGGTTTAGGTGTGTTAGTTTAAACGGAGAATAGTTCTTCTACTGGAGCTAAATACACTTGTGTACACAGAGATCGCTTTTGGCCCAAAACTCTGCTTAAAAACCAAAACGGAGCAATGTAAATGTAGCCTTACATGTTTTGATTCCAAAACATTTAGATATCAGCGCTACTATTAAAGCTAATTGGCCTTCTTCCTTAAATGTATTCTTACTTCAGCTGCAAGCATTTAATAATTTGCAAAAGTGAATAAAGTAAAAACCTGAGGAATGCTTTTAAAAAGGTTGGAGTATTTAAACACTGAAAATCAAGTAGTAGCACACTGGGTAAAGTCTTTGATTCATTAATGTTTCTAGATATCTTCATATCATGGAAAAGATACGGAAATGGTTTGAATATGCACAGTCCATACATACTGTACAATATGTGTGCAGTGTGTGTGAGGTTAGGAATTTATTATGATCTTTTACAAGGCCCCTGAGCAGCTGTTTATGCACTGTAAAGGTGCTCCAGGTAAGGTTGTTATGTCAGAATCCAGCTGTCTAATCAGCTTAAACAACAAAATGGGTCTACAAGAGAGAAGAGTGTCCACTCATCAATAACTGAGCTGCTGTACAGTCCCTTTATTTTCCAAATGGTAAAACAGCTACATGCAGTAGTACCCAGTGGTTTCTGCCATCTTTGTTATCAGTGTTATATGCAGTGTACTATTGAAATATTTTTCTATGCAGACGATACTCAGTTCCCACACCAGATGGAATATATATTCCTAACATTGTCTCCTCCACATTGGAGGGGCCTGAAATGCCTCCAAAGGGTCACATTAAAGATCTCCTCAGATGTCCAAACCACCTCAACTGGCCTTTTGGGTCTCCCTCTTGCTTCTGCCAGATGTCTGTGCTCTTCACAGTATCTCTGTGGAGATGACACGGCCAACTTGCAAAAATCTCATTACAGCTGCTTGCATTTGTGATCTTTCTATCTTACCCAATGCTCATAGGTAATGTTTAGGACAATTTCAACTAATATATGAAGAGCACAGAAAGGAGGAAGAATTATGACAAAAAAAGTAATTAAAAAAACCATGTCCAGGCACTCAAGGTTGGTTACAAAAAGTGCTAAAAGGAAGGCTCAAGCTGATACGCGTTGGTGTATTTTTAATGCCTTGCCCTGTTAATTAAAGGCCTTTTATCACCAACCTTAACTTTTTTAGTCATAATTCTTCTGTACTTAATTCCCTTCCA